>NW_010241202.1:26671-26997 GCF_000690775.1 Eurypyga helias
CAATCTAAACCGATTGCCCCTTGTCCTGTCATTACAGTCCCTTATAAAAGGTGCCCCCCTCATCTTTCTTGTAGCCCTTTCGGGTACTGGAAGGTGCTATAAGGTCTCCCCGGAGCCTTCTCTTCTCCAGGCTGAACAAGCCCAACTCTCAACTTGTCCCCATAGCAGTGGTATTCTAGCCCTCTGAGCATCTTTGTGGCCTCCTCTGGACTCACTCCAACTGGTCTATATCCTTCTTATGTTGAGGGCTCCACAGCTGGACACAGCACTCCAGGTGGGGTCTCATGAGACCAGAGAAGAAGGGGAGAATCAACTCCCTCGACCTG
>NW_010241203.1:0-5403 GCF_000690775.1 Eurypyga helias
TTATTATTAATATTATTATTTTAATTATTAAGTAATAATTATTAATTAATAATTTTTCTAATTTTCTAATTCTACGATTCTATGATCTTACTCTGAATATAGGTAAAGAACAAGTATTTTAAAAATACGCATTTATACTTTAAAGAACAGACTTAAACAATGTTTCCAAAGCAGAAAAGAAAAACCACCCTTTCTTCTCTCAGAATGTTTTACTTCTGGCAAATCCCCAAGATCCCCAAAGTCTGCCATACCACCAGTGCACATTGGTAGTTCTAGTCCCAGTTAAGAGTTGGTGTTGCATCACTTTCTAGGTCAGACCAAGATGGTAATTTATCTTTGTGGAACAGTCTTTGTTAGTAAGGAGGGGGAGAAAGAAACAAAAATACTCGCTGTGCATTCCGGTTGCATCAGGCTTGTGTTTCTGATAAAATACAGCTGCTTTATGATGATCCTACAGAAAAGTGGGGTCTACCAGTTTGTTTTAAAATCCTACTTCCTTTTGTCCTACTAGATTTTTATATATTAAAGGCTAGCGTGCCCCTAAACCCTGAGTCTACTGCATGTGTCCTTGTTTCAGGATTTGGCTGTCACGTATATATAGCACTTAGGTCACCAGCTTTTTGCAAGCAGTAGGAGAACAACTATCAAAGGTGTATTTTTAAAATTCTTATTAATAGTTGCATGGTAGCATGACTCTTTTGGAGCACTTATGAGGGTACAACTCGAAGGCTTCAGGATTTGTATATTGTCTTTCGCATACAGTTACCAAAACATGTTTGTTGCTAGTTTGCTTTTACGGATGAACTTTGAGTGAGGGTGAGAGTAAAACAAACATTGAGAAGCCTGAGTTGATGCTATTGATGTGGTTGTGTCCTTAGTGACATGCAATGTTTTGTCACCAGCAGCATCCCACTGCTACTGTCAGACAGATAGATAAAGTCTTTCATAAAGAACCTGACTGTACTTGCAGCAAGGCAATATGAGATTTGTGTACATCTGAGTTTCAGAAATCTGTGTTTCACTAGCATAGTAGTTGTTGAACTGTCAGTCTTGGTCTTGGTCTTCTCTAAAGGAGACAAAAGTTGTAGAAGAGAAACTGGTTAGTGCTTGTTTTCACTTGATGTCTAAGTGAATGAAAGAATTTATTTGCTTGGGAGTAAGGACTTACAAAATGTCTGAGGAGGATTTGGGTGTACTGTGAGGAAAGTATATATAATAATCAATACAATCAGGATATCAGAAAAATATTAGTGTCTGACTGGAAAACTTCCAAAGGAAAATAGTGAGTTTTGTAAAGTTCAAGATATACTGCAGCTTGTTTGCCTGATGTGGTTTATTTGTGGTTTTGGTGGATGTGGGGGTAAACAGTTTTGTTTAGCCAGAATCTGTAGCTTCTTTTTTTTTTTTAAGTATAAGCATTTAACACACTGCATGGGCTATAATTATGTCTTACTGAAGTTCTACAATTCTGTTACTTTTCCCAACATACACTTTTTGATGTTACCATCTTTGATAGGATAACATTTATATTTGCAAGGAACTAATCTGTTGTTCTCATTCTGTCCTGCTGTTTTAAAACACAACTGTGGGGACAAATCCACTGCATAGGCTTTGGAGACAGCAAGAGCTGACAACTGTTTAGGTATGTTCTGAAGGGAATTGTGGGTTATTAACTCTGAATTTTAATGCAGCTTCTCTGGGAATTCATAAGATGATTTAAAACTGCTGTAGTATTCATTTTGCCTTTTTTTGTATTCAACTTTGACAGTGATCCAGTTGCATGTATTTGCCATCTGCATTGGCAATCTCTGCGTGATATAAAATGATGAGTTCATGATGGGCTTCATGTGAATAATATTGGTCTGGATATTAAATAGGGGATCAACTTTTGCTCACATGCTATGACTTCTAAAAATGACTTTGTTCTAGTTGTGTGTTTCTGTTTTGTTCTGTTCTGTGTAGTCACCCGTTAGTCATCTGCTAGTTCATTGCTATAAATAAAGTATGTGAAGTAGACTGTAGTGATGAGTTTTGTGAATATTGGAGGTTTGTATTATGGAGGTTTTCCTATGGATTGGAAATGTTTAAGTTTCCTGGGTGAAAGAGATCATTGTTAAGATGTGGGGAATTTGTTAGCTTTTTTGCAGTTGGTTAAGAGTTATTTACTAAACATGTGGTCCCTAATTTTTCAGCTGTGTGCCTTTCTGTTCGTATTTGAACACATTGGGAGGAAATAGTTGAATGTGGAAAACAAACAATTTTATTATTTTAGTGGGCAGAGGAGAAACAATAACCGCTTTTTGTAGAATTAGTGATAACTTTTGCTTGTCTGAGATGGTGTGATTCAGGCATAGGTGATTCCTTTACTGTAGCTTATCTGTAATGAGTTTGAGATGCTTGGGTGTGTTTTGGGTGTGTTTTGGAATGGTATTTGCTATTGTAATTTCATTATTAAGAGAAACACTGAGCAGAGCTGCAATAGTATTTACATTTGGTGACACACAAGGAGATCTCAGGCTTAAGTTAATTCTAACAGTGGATTCTTAGGTGATCTGTTAAGATTAGGTAATTCTTCCCCCTTTGCTTAGCAGTTCACAACCAGGGGAATCTTAGAGCTTGGTTGGATGAATATTTGTATTTGTTTAGTTGGAAGGTACCATCCAGGCCGGTAAGGAACATCAATGGGATATATGAGTGTTTGTGATCTTATTTCAGTTAAAAAATAAAACTTCCTGCAGGAGCTTAACATAACTTACTTTGCTTTGACTATCAAATGAAGAGGTGCTTTCACAGAATCAATTACTGGGTTTCACCTGAAGATGGTGATTTAAACTGCTCCAAGCTGTCCCCTTGCTGAGCCCAAAGTTGCACAATTAGTTTAGAAGAAGGAGATGCCAAAAGCCTTAGTGTCTGAATTGGTAATAATTGTTTGGGATGTTGTTAGCCTGATTTTAAAGTGAGACTAAGCTTGGTACTCTAAATGTGTTATTTTCTTCATATCCTTAACTTCTAAGGAATTTGTTTTTATTGACTTGTGGATTTAGGACACTGCAAGATGTCTTGAAATAGGATTAGCATTTAGGAAGACAGAGTTGAGGTGTATCAGCAACATGCTGCTCGTAAATTCAAGATCAGGCAACTCCACGCTGTAAACCAGTTTGTGATGCATCCTTGCTCTAGGAATGCTTATGCTTAAGTCTAGCAGTCTAAATGGAGGAGTCCTTATGGCTTGTTTATGGTTTATATAGGTATTTCATTGAATCCCCTCAACTTTCAGACTTAACATGCTCCTAAAGAAGGACCATCTGAGCAACCCTTTTGGTTTTGTATAGAAACACTATATTTTTCTGTCTTTAAAAAAAAAAAAAACACAAAAAAACAAAGCAATAAAAAAAACCCCAGCAAGTACTGTTTCTTTGGCATTCTTACAGTTTTGTCCATCTGTTAGGGTGGCACGATGCCCACTCACAATATGGTGTACCAGTTTCAACCAGGCACAGGTGCCAAAAAAGATTGGTTTCATTTTCTGACACAAGATTTTTCTAGTGGAAAGCCGTGCTGTATTAGGGGAATGTGCTTTGTTAGGATGATTACTTCTGTTGGCATGTGTGTATCTCATAATAATAATTAGCACTTACGCAGTGCTTTACATTTTCAAATCACTGTTAAAAAAAAAAAAAAGATTGAAGCCATTGCTGAATGATGGTCATTTGTATCTATTTTTTCAGCTCTAGTTTATTGAGATTTCTGCGGGGAGGGTGGCAGGGGGACAGGGGATTGTTGACCTAGGAACAAGCACAAGATAAAATGTTTCTTAATTGAAATTATTTCTTTTTGAAGTTTAATGACTAATGAATTTTCATATTATTACTGTTCTATATATAACTGTATTGACCTTTTGAGGCTGCAAAAGAAAACAAAGGAACCGAGATTATGGTTTTTGGGAGGAGATCACAGGATAACAGAATGGTTGAGGTTGGAAGGGACCTCTGGAGGTCACCTGAGCTGACCTGCTCAAGCAGGGTCACATAGAGCCAGTTGCCTGGAACCATGTCCAGGCGATTTTTTTTAATATTTCCGAGGAAGGAGTCTTCAGAGTCTCTCTGGGCAACCTGTGACAGTACTCAGTAAAAAAGTGTTTCCTGATGTTCAGAGGGAACTTCCTGTGTTTCCGTTTGTGCCCATGGCCTCTGGGCCTGTCTCTGGGCAGCACTGGGCAGAGCCTGGCTCCGTCATCTCTGCACCCTCCCTGCAGGTATCTATGTACACTGATGAGATCCCCTGAGCCTTCTCTTCTCTGGGCTGAGCAGTCCCAGCTCTCTCAGCCTCTCCTCACAGGAGAGGTGCTCCAGTTCCTTCATCATCTTACTGGCCCTGCACTGGACTCTCTCCAGTATGTCCATGGCTCTCATGTACTGGGCAGCCCGGAACTGGTCACAGTACTCCAGGTGTGGCCTCATCAGTGCACAGTAAAGGATCCTCTTCCTTTTCTTGCTGGCAATACTTTGCCTAATGCAGTCCAGGACACCATTACCCCTCTTTGCTGCAAGGGCACGTTGTTGCCTCATGTTTAACTTGGTGTCCACCAGGTCCCACGGGTGCTTTCCTGCCAAGGTGCTTTCCAGCCGGTCAGCCCCCAGCATGTGCAGTGCCTGGGGTTGTTCCTCCCCAGGTGCAGGATTTTGCAGTTCTTCTTGATCTTGATGCGGTCAGCCCTTTCCCCCGGCCTGTTTATGTCCCTCTGGATGGCATCATGCCCCTCTGCCGTATCAGCCACTCCTCTCAGTTTGGTGTCATCTGAAACTTGCTGAAGGTGCGCTTTGCCCCACCATCCAGAGCACTAATGAAGACGCTGAACAGGACTGGACCCAGTGTTGATCCCTGGGGTATAGTTACTGGTCTCCAGCCAGGCTTTGTGCTGCTGATCCCCACCCTCTGGCCTGGCTGTTCAGCCAGTTCTCAACCCACCTCACTGTCTGCACATCCAGTCTGTACATCAACAGCTTCTCTGTGAGGTTCTTATGGGAGACTTACTAAAGTCACAGTCTTTGACACTGTCTCCCAGAAGATCTTCATTATGGATTCCTCATTATTACCATCTTTGAGAGTCCATAGTTAAGCTTAGCTACACTTGACATGCTGAGACATTTCTGGCATCTCCAGACTTGGGTTGTTCACAAGAAGACAAATCTGTACCTGCACATCTTTGAATGTGTGCCTATTGAGTGGCATTCAGCTATCAGTTTTTTTCCCCTAGACCATTTTTGCAGTTTGTCAATGAAATTCTGACTCCTCCTTGGTATGTTTCCTGGCCATTGCAGCCTGGCAGCACCTCTGGACTCAATCAGTATATTCCTTATTCCATCATGCAAAATATTAAAATTATCTATTAGACCCAGATAG
>NW_010241203.1:5446-5742 GCF_000690775.1 Eurypyga helias
GTTACATTTTTCACAATAAGCTACACTCCTAGTATAGTTTTCCAGCTGTTACTTGTACCCATTCTGTAATAACTCCATGCAGCCCATATTTTTTCTGACGTATTTCATCTCCAGTGGTATTCTCATGGATTGAGTTCATTGGGAAGGCCCTTTTTTTTTCTGTCCAAGTCAGAAATTATACCTAGTTTGATACAAATGGCTAAAATATGTGTTTGGAAAAAAATCATATCTTTTTATGTTTTAGAGGGTAACCTAGAAAATATTTTAAGTGGATTTTTTTTTTCATAGAATCATAG
>NW_010241204.1:0-748 GCF_000690775.1 Eurypyga helias
TGATTCTATGATTTTCCCACTGCGGCACATGGCGTTGTCCTTCACCTCCTGCCTGGCCTGCAGAAACCCCGCAAAGCTCAGCTCTCGACAGGCCTCACGCTCCCGGCGTTTGCCTTCGCATCCTGGGCAACGCGGCGTCACCGCGGGAGGGGGACGGGACGGTGGGAGGGGGACGGGACGGTGTCACCACTGTGGGGTTCTCGGGGACCAGCCACGGGGAACCCAAAACCGCAGCAATTCTGGGTTTCAAGGCGTCGCTTTTCATCGCGCTATCCCACGTAGGTATGAAGGAAAGGAGAGTAAATCGTAAACTGACTCATTCTCGGGGGTTGAGTGCTGCCAGACGGCCCTGAGGCGTTATTACACCATACGGATTCCTCACACCTGGGTCCATCAGCCGGGTTTCTAAGGGACATTACAGCCCAGCTTCAGCCCTTGCCCGCCTTCTGCCTGGGTTACGTCAGAGAGAGCGTGAGAAGCGCCTTAGGAACTAAGCAAACAAAGCACGGGGAAGGCTCTTTATTTTACTCGAGTTACGAAAGAACAGAAAGAGAAGAAATTGCAGGCGCGGCGCTTAAAAAGATGACCGAGCGTTCAGGCCGCGCTGCCGGCACTGCCCCTACCAAGATGGCGACGCCCGCGTTCGAGCGGTCCCTCTGCCCTTACCAAGATGGCTGCCGAAGGCGGGGTCTCTCCCCGCTGCCCCGGAAGTTGTTCTGCGGCGAGGCTTTCCCGGCCCAGCATGGCG
>NW_010241205.1:0-4818 GCF_000690775.1 Eurypyga helias
AGTGGTGGACTTGGCAGTGCTCAGTTAACGATTGGACTTGATGATCGCAGAGTTCATTTCCAACTTAAAACATTCTACATGCAAAGCAACTTTTTAGGAAAAAAATAAATCACAACCACTTTCCTGCGTATCTCAAGTTTTCTGCAGCCTCATGGGAAAGGCCGTGTATTTTTTTCAACATTAGGCCAATTCCGCTACCAATGCCGGAGCAGAGCTATTAGCCACTAATCATTATCCGTGGTTACAAATTACTTCAGACAAGCTTATTGTATCAAACAAGCCTTTGAATAAAAAGAACAGTGTTTCTGAATTTAGTTAGGCCAGAGGAGTCTCAGATCTCAAGTTATATGCACTTGAAGCTGCAAGCAGTGGCAGGCACAGCTATTTAAGGTTTCTGGAATAATCAAACGGCTCAACCTAAATTGAAGTTACTGTCTCTTAATATCAGTTCTCTTCCTACACTGAGCAATAAAGTACTTCCTTTCCTAAGCTGTCTGCATTTTACTTGCATCTAGTGAAAGATGAAACATGTCTTTCAATTACTGCCACAAGGACTTCCATTAAATGCCTCTTCCACTTCAGTGAAGGGTGTTACAGTATTTTCCAAGAATTTTTTTTCCTCTTACAGTAATTTTGCTCAGTTGTGTTATTTTAATGTTTCTTCCGAACAAAAACATGTCAGAAAATTTGTGAAACAGACAGACAATAAAACTGCTAGTACTGTCAGGTGAATTGCTGTCACTGTATTTGTATTTTATAACTGTGAACATTCAGTTAATTCAATAGTGGATGAAAAAAATTTTAAAAAGAAAGAAAAAAGAATTACTTTCTAAAAGGATCATTAATGAATTGTAAAGAATGCTGTTAAATTTGGTGGGTTGCTGAAAAGAAACAAAAATAAGTAAAACCCATCATTTCTGTGACAGCACACACACATTTAACACATCAGGCACTAAAATGCATGTTCCTGAGATGTCGCTTTGCAGCACTGTGCAAAAAGTTCCCCTTCAGAGCAAGAAGGCACAACATCCAGCTTATTGGTAGTGGCCACCAACCCAGGCTGAGCAGAGCAATAGTATAAATATAATAAAAAAAATAGAATAAAATAGCCTGGAGAGGAAGGCAATGATTGAAGAGACATGGTCATACTTCACGAAAACACGTTATCCCAAAATGTGCAGGAAGAGATTTTTCTGCATCTTCCTCAGAGAAGGCCATAAACTGGAAAACAGAAGGTTCAACCTGAACGTGAGGAAACCCTTCTTCACTGTGAGGGTGACAGAGCACTGAACAGGCTGCCCAGAGAGGTGGTGGAGTCTCCTCCTCTGGAGACTTTCCAAAGCCACCTGGACTTGTTCCTGTGTGATCTACTCCAGGTGATCCTGCTCCGGCAGGGAGGTTGGACTAGGTGATCTCTAGAGGTCCCTTCCAACCCCTGCCACTCTGTGACTCTGTGATAATTCCTTTCCATGTCTCCCATAAAGCCGAGGATGTAAGACAGTACATTACACATGGAGAACAACCATCTCAGAAGTACGACTTGCAAACAGTGTTCTTAAACTTTTAAGTCAATAAAACTAATGTTATGATAACCACAACCATTAGAGCAGGAATTTCATTAGAATAAATCTCAGTGACTAACTACAGCTTGAAGTGCAGAAGATGAGAACCAACAGATTGTTATCCATCGCCCGGAGGATGACTATCAGAAACACCAGCACATGCTTGGACTCTCAGCACCATCTGTTCTTTAGCATCAGCATTTTCCTATCCCACCTTTTACTCTACTCGAAGGAGTAACTGTTAAAGATATTTGGGGAAGAGTTTCACTTTTTCCCCCTTTTCCTGTTCTTTAAGGCAGTAAAAACTTGGAAGCAGTCTTCTCAAGTTTTTTAATAGGACAATTAAAAAAGAAAAATCCAAACCCAAAGGAGACAAGATGTTTCTCACTCTCAAAATTAAGTGCATCAGCCTGCAACTCATGGAAGAAGTTGTTCAAAGACAGCCAGATGGTTCTACTGTAACGCTTTAGCATCAAGGCTCTTTCACTCTCTGCCCGCCAAGTGGCTGTAACTTTGCTAAAAAGATAATTAAGTGCAATGAGAGCAAAAATAAAAGCAGTGTTGTTTCATTTTAAATAATGCATGAAAAGGAAAAAGCGCGTTGCACGTATCCTTGACCCCTAACCGTTATGTCTGCTGCACAAATGCGAGAGCCAGCCAGGTGTCCTACAGCTACGCATGCCATCAGAGGTGGGACTGCAAGGGATGTGGATGTGGCCAGGCAAACGGTGCCCTTGCTGGCCAGGGTAGCAACAGTCACAACGTGGCCGAGGAGGCACCAGCCGCAGCCGTGCCTGAAAAGGTTGCAACAGTGCGCGGAGGACCTGCTGCACAGAAGTCATTTCCTCCACAGAACTGTCCGTTTTGATGCCAAAGGAGGATGGATTAAAACTCTGCTTGGCTATGTTAACGTTCAGTATTAGTTACTTCCTGATCCCATTAGATTTTGAAACTGCACTAATTCACACAAAATAGTCCAAAACACAGAAGTGCAGTATTTTAATCCCCAAAACTCCAGAGCTGCCTATTACAGGATAGCCCCCTCCATCCCTGCAAAACAGGGTTTGCCTTTAGAAATGAAGCTGTTCAAAGACCAACTGAAGTATATGGAGAGCACTTTAAAGTACAAACATGGTACAATTTTATCTAAGACAGCTTTTCTACACTGTTTGGGAGGAAAATGGAAATCTTTATTCCCACACACTGCCCTAAAGAGCAAACACACAAGTTGAGGAGACAGAGCACAGATCTTTCACCTGCTTTTAAACACCTTAATTACCTGCTGAGCTGCTTCTCCCTGGGCAGGACACATATTCTAGTGACCTAACCTGACCTTCATCAGAGAATGATAGAATGGTTTGGGTTGGAAGGGACCTTAAAGACCATCTAGTCCCACCCCCCCTGCCATGGGCAGGGACACCTTCCACTAGACCAGGTTGCTCAAAGCCTCATCCAGCCTGGCCTTGAACACTTCCAGGGATGGGGCATCCACAGCTTCTCTGGGCAACCTGTGCCAGTGCCTCACCACCCTCTCTGGGAAGAATTTATCACTAGATGCACTTGCAAAAAGACCCACTCCAGTTTTCTTGTAGGCCCCTTCAGGTACTGGAAGGCTTTCAGAAGGCCTCTACGTCCTAAGCTACATGAACAGGGCTTTTTATGCTTGGCACCTTAAAAATCAAGTACAGAGATTGTCCGAGGCCAGACAAACTCAGCATTACAGCAGCCAAAATAAAGTCTTCCTCCATAGAAGCAGTGTCAAAACAGCCTGCACACGTCTAGCACCACCAGAATACCTGTGCCTGTTGGCTGAGCGACTGAATGCCAAATACCATCTTTTCCACAACTGGCGTGTCCCCTTCTCCTCACTGTGGGATGGGGGATGAACTGCAGTTCATTTGTACAGAGAACCCACGAGACCAGGCTCACCGATCCCTTCGTCGTGCACAAAGCACAGTGGCTGCTCTCCTTGGCACCAGCCAGAGCGGGGATGGACAACCTGAGCCAAGGGGATGACTACCCTGTCTGCTTCCTTTTTCTCCCTCATACCTCCCCCCAAAAAAACCTAATTGCCCATCATGAAATCTTAATACTTCTATATACATCTTTTGTACTAGTTTTCAACTCAAATCCCCACTTCAGTAACTGAACAGAGTTCCCTGTACCTGAGAGGTCACCACAAGCAGATGAGTTTCTAGCAGTATCATTGCTACACCAGTTCTTAGACCAGTATTATGCAACTTCTTAAAGTTTCTGTTATTAACATAAATCAAGATGGAGAGCTACTGGGCAGTGGAGTGAGAAGAATAGAAAGATTTCAAATTTTAATTCTGAAGAGTCCAAATTCCTAATAAAACACACGTTTCTAAGAGTGAGAATAAACCAGTGGAAGAGCTTACTCAGTATTAAGATGAGTGGATACTAGAAATATTAACCTCAAGGTCAGAGGATGTATGCTTTCCAAAAGGCACTAGGATGAAGAAGCCCTGTAATCAGTGCCGTGCATAAGGCTCAGAGCACATCACCACAGTAAAGTTTCCTGGCCTGCAAACCAAATTTTGACAGCAGTGTTTTGTTGGGTTTTTTAAAAATCTGAATTTCAAACTTGAAACAGCCACTGCACCCACGGAAAGAACAGACAGCTGGCTGATACTCAGCTCCAAAGCCTAAACATAAACTACAGTTGTATGCAGTCACTTTTACCTGTGCCTCTGAGCCAGGATTATCGACAGAAGCACGCTAAACAGAGCTAAAACTCCTGCAGCTCAAACGCACTATCAAGCCCATGAAATTCTTAGCCCACAGCTCATTTGTCTGGAGCACCGGGTCAGCCCTGGAAGAGCTAAAACTTCCCTTATGCAACAGGAATCCCAAACCAATAAACAAATAAATGAGACTCTGCCATTTAAAATCAAACCCGAGAGCCTGGGGAATCCCACTGAACAACAGAGTATTACTTGTCTACCAGTTGCGACAGGCAATGTTTTTTTCTCGATGTGAGACATTGCCACAACAAAAACAGTCAGAAGAACCCACAACACACAGGCACAAACCACTTCCTCCCTCGCCCTACACAGGCCAAACCCGCCCAACCTCGCCATGCTTCTGGACCCTTCCCACGTCACTGACACCACATCAATGTCTCCACGTGAGAAAGCGAGTACGTGGGACTAAAACCCACTGCAAATATTGATCTTTCCGCTTGGGCATTCCCGCATACTCCCAAGCTGGCTGCTCAGTGTTTGTATCTCTTTCC
>NW_010241205.1:4842-7854 GCF_000690775.1 Eurypyga helias
CACAGATTTGGTCTTTTGACAGGAATTAAAGCTTTAGACAGAAAGTACCGATTTTGCTGCCTGACACGCACATAGACATTCAAACCTCGGGGTTGCTCAAAATCAGGTGTTTGGGGTTTTTTTTTGTTTGATTTTTTTTTTTTAATATATGCTGTAAAGCTTTGCTAATCTTCTTTATTTAGTGGCGGGAGGGGGTGACTGCTAGCAGCTCAGTTGTGTCACACAGTGAAAAACCCAAACCATTATAACAAAGTTCACCACCGACGTACCTTTGCTGGCTTACTTTGACAGCTGTCATTTCTAACAGCGTTTAACAGTGCAGAAGCCGGGGGTGTGAACGGCACTGATTTCCACACCAGGTTACACACAGGAAGAAAGTCCCAAAGCAGCATCTAATCCCAAACAGAATTTGCAGTCTAGGTAACATTTGTACAGAAGACCCCTCCAAGCCTGGACATGGCAAACTTGGAGTCTTTACACACACTATGACCACAACCAGGGGTCTTCTGGGCACTGACGCTTCCCTTATTCTTGCTAGGAGCAGATTTATCACCTGGTCCTCTTGCCAATCCTTTATTTACCATTATCTTTGGTAATCTTGTCTATGCAAGAAATTCAGGAGGAGTGAGCTTTAGCCAAAGACAGAGTAACAGCAAAACAAAGCATTAACTTGGCCTCTAAGCAAGGCTCTGAGAGAAGAACAGTTTTTATTATTGCCTGGACTTACTGCATAAACGAAGACTACCACTAAGGTTTGTTTTAAGATCTTCTTGGGATTATAGCCATGACTCCCATAAAGTTACATTATTTCCAGCTAATTTTGTCATACTGACAAGAGAGTTGGGTAATCCAAATGAGCAACAATACCTAGAACAGTTATACTTCCTTGAAAACCATGTCAATTAGGTTTTTTTCCCCACAAGTGACTCTGGAGTTCTGAGAACATGTATTTAAAATATCATGACTGGCCTAAAACAATCATTCAAATACAAGGATCCAAGTCACGTGTGAAATAGACCACCAAGAACAACACTGGTTTTGTACCGAATGAAGATGGCTGATCTCCAAAACCAGAAAGTGTTTTTTTGTGTGCATGAACTAAAAACATTCCTGGTACCCACAGTTGAGACAATTCTTACCCTGGGCTTCCAAGGAAACACTCGCTGGCAGCATCCCAGATGATGTACAAGACACGGATGACAACCAAACGTCCTCAAAGTAATTGAGCTGAAACTTTAGACAGCTTCAAGAAGAGCCTGGCACATGTCTGAATGCTCCAGAAAATACAGTCTGTGGGTGCACCTGTGTGTTTTCAGTTAGCCCAAAAGCAAAGCAAGAAGCCAAACAAGAAGGGAGAGGCACCATGCTGCTAACAGAGAACAGGAATAGCTGAAAGGACTACATGGCTTACAGAGTACAGACCTGAAAGAGGCTTGCCGCTTCAACATCAATGGTTGTCAACAGCCGCGGGAATTTACCCTGCCAGCTCTTTGGAAACGGTGTTGAGAACCATCCATGGGAAAGGACGGAACACAGGCATACTTTATTCATGCCTGCACATACGGTCCATCACCTCATTGCAATCAAGGGAGCTTTCCAAATGGTACCAAAATCCCAGGTAGCGGCTTCCCCAGTAACCAGGAAACAGCAGCTGGTAAGAATGATGGGGGAAGGAAAAAAAACAGAGAGAAACTTTTAACCTACACCTGGGGGAATCAAGCCTAAGAATCTTAATTGACTCAATTAAATCTGCAGAGAACAGAGATACTGTAAATACTAGAACTGGCTTGGAAAATGGAAGCGAAAAACCCTCCAAGGCAAAACATTCTTTTATTCTATGATCTCCGTTGTGCCATGCGATTCAGAAGACAGAGATTTGCCTCAGGGCTATATTAGGGGTTATGCTTTGTGGTTTACAATTTTGCTATGCCATTTCTGAGGTTTCTCAGGATATCTCATGAGAGAGCAGGATTACGGTGTATGACAGAAACATTTGTTTTATTACAGAAGTTGAAATCCGGGGAAGAACCCACTGTAATACACTGAACTGTCAATCCCACTGCCTATTTTCTCCTGTAAGGGAGAAATGGGAAAGCAGAGCCTTTACTTATTTTTTTAAGCTATTAAACAGATCCACACAATATAAATGGAAAACTACTTAATTTCTTTCTCGATGACGTTATCAGTGTAGCTGAGGAACTGGGGGGTAGGGATGGGGTGGTGGTGTCAGCTTTTATGGCAGTACTGTAGCTACATCAGCCCACCACAACGCTGGTACTTGGTCTCCCAGCCAAGCACCCGAGAGAAACGCGTTACCTGAAACAGCGTCCCAGCCACAGCCGGCAGAAAGCAGTAACGGACCTGGCAATCTCGTTAGGAAGTGCATCCTTGCTCCCATGCATTAGCTGGGGAATGCTGATCTTTCAGCTCCAAAAAAACATACACTGAAGCCATGACAAGGGATACGAATACTCTAAGAAATACTGCAAGTGTCGGTCCACTCAACAACAGAATGAAAGACCCGAGTTTGAAGAAAGGGATTTAAAACCTGTGGGTAGTTTATGAACTGTACAGAATAAAGTGGAAGTTTAGCCTCAAAAAAACTCCAAACCAAACCCAAAAACATTATCTAAACCAGATGTTGGCTGCACAACACTCAGTTTATGATAAATTGTTTTAATATTTATACCTAGCACAGGCGCTGTAATAAATCAGACAAAGGCAAAATATAACGAGTGTTCTGAAGTAAAGAAATTACACGCTCCTGCTTTGTAAAACCAGTTTGTTTGGAAAGCAAAGGGAATAAATCTCACTGTGGCTTAATGACGTTTTTCTTCACCCGCCGCCTCATGAACTACGAGGCCAAGAGAGAAAGCCCAGAAAACAAATTATTGTCAAGCAGCAGGTAAATGCTGGTGTACCGACCTCCCCCCGGGCAGGAGGGAGATGAGCCCACGGCTTTCGGCGCGGAACAGCTGCCTGCCCCGGGGCGGCGCCGGGCCGGACCGAGCC
>NW_010241206.1:0-681 GCF_000690775.1 Eurypyga helias
CGCGCTGCGGTCCCGGGCTGCCGGTGCTCCCGTGCCTGCGCTGGGATCCCCGGCCACCAGTACCCGCACTGGGACCCCACTGGTCTCAGTACCTGCACTGGGATCCCAAGGGCCCCAGTATCTGCACTGGGACCCCACCGGCTCCATTACCTGTACTGGGACCCTCACAGGCTCCAGTTACTGCACTGGGATCTCACTGTCCCCAGTTACTGCACTGGGACCCTACTGGCTCCAGTACCTGTACTGGGACCCCATGGGCTCCAATCACCTCTCTGGGACCTCAATAGTCCCAGAACCTGCACTGGGACCCCACCGGCTCCCGTTCCTCTCTGGGACCTCAATAGTCCCAGAACCTGTACTGGGACCCCACAGGCTCCAGTTATTGCACTGGGATCTCACTGGCCCCAGTCACTGCAATGGGATCCCAATGGCCCTGGTTACTGAACTGGCATCTCACGGGCCCCATCAGCTGTACTGGGACACCACAGGCTCCAGTATCTGTACTGGGACCCCATGGGCTCCAGTCACTGCACTGGGACCCCACTAGTCCCAGTTACTGCACTGGGATCCCACAGACTCCAGTACCTGCCCTGGGACACCACTGTCCCCAGTCACTGCACTGGGATCCCAATGACCCCGGTTACTGAACTGGGACCCCACAGGCTCCAGTATCTGTACTGG
>NW_010241207.1:0-1103 GCF_000690775.1 Eurypyga helias
AGCTTGGTAGTTCAAAACCAAACCAGTATTTTTGTAAGTGCGCACAGCTCTCCAGTGACCCCTGACACATTCTGTGAGGAATCCCCCAAAGTGGTGACTGAGAGCATCCATACCCTGCATGTGTATTTCTGGGTTCTTCGAGTCAGAAGGTGTAAGTCACTGAGGCTCCAGCATCTAGGTGATCTTATTTCCACAAAAGAACACAAGCCTTTCTTCCCTGTAGAAAGGAGTTACCATCGACTAACTTCTTACTGTCTGGAAGTACCCTTTAGAGGAACTCTCCTGTGTGGTGGGAGAGGTAATCAACGCTAACGACACCGATGCAAACAGCAAGCATTGCAATAAATCAGATTTTTCCCCTGCAGAACTACAGCCGCTAGGCAACAGCCTGCCCTGCCCGCCAGCAAAGCAAACGGCCCCCCCAGGGCAGGGAACGCTGCCACAAAAGGAAAGACCCACTCACCGTACCTACCACACTCTGCTGACGAACAGTACTTCCCCCAGAACAAAACCTGCTGCTGCTGCCCCACGTCCAACATGGGTGCCAATTCTCTAGCATCATGCAGTCAGAACTGGCTGTTCTAGGCAGGAAGAACACTTCAGGAAACAGTGGGGAAACAATACGGTCCAGGAATCAAGACCAAGCTTTATTCCCAGCGTGGCCATCAGCTGTTGACCTGAGGGAAGTCGTATCACCAAGTGTCCCAACAAAACAAATTTTAAACCAGACGGAAGACTGCCTCCCTGTTCCACAGAGCTCGGAGATACACTGAACGGTGAGGTGTGTTCCGTGTTCAACACACACGCACAAGAACCCTTACCTTCCCCAGGACTGACTGCAGCTGGCAGACTGGTCCAGTCCAGGCTCCAGCCGGGGCACGGATGAGGAGAAAACTTCGCTTCGATACCATTATCCTATGTAAAAGGGGGGAAAAAAAAATTAAGACCCTGATCCTTTACCCACTGAAGCTGGTAGCAAGATTCCCAGTGAATTTAATGGCATCGGATCAAACTGTGCAGCACTTTCAGCCTAACTGAATCGGAACAGGCAGCTGACTGCATTAGGTGGGACTCAGATGACGTGTCTCCCTCGTTTTCACAAG
>NW_010241208.1:0-1034 GCF_000690775.1 Eurypyga helias
GGGAGGGTGGGTAGGGGATGCTGAGACTGCCCATGCTCACTGCACTGGTGAGGTGTCAGCTGGGACAGCTCCCTCCTCGGGGGCTCCCAGGGCTGATTCCAGCCCCCTCAGGGTCCTGCGTTGGTGGGAGGCTGGACGGGGGCTCCTGCGGAGGCTCTCTGCCTCCTTTCCCCAATTTTGTCCGTTCCCAGATCACCCCCATGACCACCCCCCTGAGACCAGCCCTGGGAAGGGTGCTGGGTCCCCGGGGACCCCCAACACCCTCCAAGGGGTGGCACTGACCCCAAACCAGCCAAAAGGTCTGGCTCAAGAGGGTCCCTACAGACCTCGCACTGGGACTTCATCCTTTCCTGTGTGCTCTGACCTCTGGAGATGACCCTCCCAGGGCACCTGGTCCCCAAGTCTCTCCCCTGCTTCCATGGACATCTGGGGTAGTGATGCTCAAGGGTGCTTGTTTTGGGTCACGGAGGAGCTGGTTTGGGTGGGGGTGGTTTCTCTGGGGGTGCTGAGGGTACCCCTGGGGTGCAGAGGCCACTGGAGCTGCTTGGCTGACCACCAGACCCGCTCCCATCGGCACACTGACCCCATGGCTCTGGGAGGCACTTCGGTGGCTGGAGTTCAGGGATGTTGTCAGGACTTCTCTGGCTGTGTCCTGCAAAGGGGACACGTCATCTCCCCAGGGGATAGCTCCCGTCACCTCCCCGGGGACGTGCTGTCAGTGCCCTTTGCTCACCCACTCATTTCCATCCCGCTCAACCACTGATGCTTCCCCATCTGGGCCCCGGCTCTTCCGCTGCTGGTGTTTCCCAGGGTCCGGCAGTTGTCCTGCAGCCACCTCCCGAGGAGCCGGGGCTGGGGGGGTCCCTGTGCCAGAGCCAAGCCCCGTGCCTGGCTCCCTGGGCGTTCATTGCCCCTCCATCCCAGTTGCAGCACTCCCCTCTTTTTGGGATGCCTGTGTTTTGGGAGGTGTGGTGCTGGGGGGGCTTGTTTGTGGGATGCCAGTGGATTCTGGAGGGTGGGAATTGTGGTGGCTG
>NW_010241208.1:1137-1350 GCF_000690775.1 Eurypyga helias
CTTCATCGTCAGCAGTGGGAAGGGTCCGCCGGTGCCTCTTGGTGATCCCAATCCATGATACTGTCTGACTGCTGGGGAAACTGAGGCACAGAGGGGCTGGGCAGGGTCTGCTGGAGTGGGACTGTACTCAGTGGTGGTGCATCTTCGGGGAGCTGTGAAGGAGGGCACCCCTCCCTGGTGACTTTTGGGAGGGGTGGTGAGGCAGGAGGCGTC
>NW_010241209.1:0-246 GCF_000690775.1 Eurypyga helias
GTGGCCCGCCTGGTCCCAGGGGGCTCACCGTGTCCCTTGGGGTGTCCCCGAGGTGTCCCTGGGTGTCCCCTCATCCCCAGGGTGTCCCCCGGGGCCCGTCCCCAGGGTCGTCCCCTGTCCCCAGGGCACAACCCGGGGTTGTCCCCAGGGTGTTCCCGTGTCCCTAGGGGGGTCCGCAAGGTGTCTCCTTATCCCTAAGGGGGTCCCCAAGTCGATAGAGGGGTCCCTAAGGTGTCCCCCTGTCCC
>NW_010241210.1:0-547 GCF_000690775.1 Eurypyga helias
CCCGCACCCCGAGAAGCTGGGGGCTGCCTGGGGCTGAATTCCCAGCTCCTCTTTCAGGGGGTGGCTTTATCCTTTGCCAATCTCCGGCTCCTGGAGTCGGGGGATCGTGGTGCCCTTCACCCTGCTGGGATAACTCAACAAGGAGTATTTGAGGGGGTGACAGGCAAAGGCAACCCCTGCAACATCGGTGGGTGCTGGCATGGCCCCCCCCAGGAGTATTTTGTGGCTATCGGGTGTTTTTAGGGCCCTGGCTGCTAATTTTGGGGTGGGTGAGGAGGCGCAGGGGGGCAGCTCTGAAGAAAGGAGCGGGGCTCAGCCCTCGCCGTGCGCAGGGGAGGCCTATTTATAGCCAAAAATGTCTGTGGAGTGTCAGCACGTGTGCGTGTCGCTGCTCGGTGCGCTGGCGGGTTAAGTGACATGGGACAGTCCTGGCACGGCTGGCATCTGCACCGACTCCGACCCTGGGGAAACCCAAACCTTCGCCCACTGGGTGGGAGCGTGGCCGGGGAGCAGCGGCCGGAGCGGGGCATCACTGGCCGGAGGAGCT
>NW_010241211.1:0-5994 GCF_000690775.1 Eurypyga helias
AGGACTTGACGGAGCATCCTGTCGTTCGGAGCGAGAAAGCGTCGTCCTTTAAACTGCAGCGCCAGAACCGGGTGGACAGCAAAGAAACGGAATGTTAGTGTCTTCCTGCCTTCTGAGTGTGTGTGACTCCTGTCTGCCAAAAAAGGATCTAAAACCATTTCATTTCTATAAATATAAATATATGTATATATATTTTTGTGAGGGAGTGGGAGAAATAAGGAAGTGACCTACTGCAGATGCTGGTCATGTGTATGACCTTCCTTAAATTACATTTATTAGAGCATTATATCTTTTAAAAAGGAAAATCCAAACTAAAACTGGCTTGTTTTTGAAGCTTTTTGGATTTCTTTTTTTCTACTTCCTTCACCTTTAACATTTCCTTCAACCTGTGGTGCAAAACCAAATATCCTGCTGGATATTGGATTGTGTGTATCGGCCTTTTTTATAATTTTAATATTTTGTAGCCTGACAGCACTGATAGACAGAATTAAGGGGCTTTTAAAACCAAAACACTGCAGTATGTTCCACGTGGAGTAGAACATTCAATAACTTAGGGATGTGCAAGCAAAAGCCCAACAGATGCCTTGAGAAAAAGAGTCACGGAGCAGTCTGACTGCACTGAGTGAAGAAGCATCGCCAGAATCGAGGAGCGCAGGGTACACACAGCTGCCCCATGAACGAAGAGGATTGCAGGGAGGCTGTTCAGCCTCACACAGCGCGTGGCAGCGCTCCTCTAGCATAAGCCTCCTGCCGCTAGCGATGGGCTTAGAATCAGAATGGTTTGGGCTGGAAGGGACCTTAAAGACCATCTAGTTCCAACCCCCCTGCCATGGGCAGGGACACCTTCCACTAGACCAGGTTGCTCAAAGCCACATCCAGCCTGGCCTTGAACACTCCCAGGGGATGACCATCAGGCAGGGCCAGGGTGTTGTGTCTTGGTGGCAGAGAAGGGCTTTTGATGAGGAGTTTCCCACTCTGCACCAAGAGGTTGGTGTCTGGCAGGTGTCTGGTAGGAGAAGGGAGGGGGAGGGGAGAAACCATTTGTGCGGGTGAGGGCTGTTTTGACCAGCTGCTTGCCGCAGTTTGGTGCAGAAATGGTTCTCCGAACGCTGTTTTGAAACAGGTCACGCTGTTGGTCAGACTTCAGAGCTGAGCCTGTTTTCTGTGGGCTGCGTGGCCTTCGGGAGCCCCTGCTGCAAACATAAATAGGGGAGGGCGGCGGGGGAATTCACTGCATTGCAGGGAGGGGCATTGGTTTAAACACAGTTGAATTTAATCAAAAAAGAGGAAAACCTTTGAATTTACAGGGCAGGTGTAAGGAGGAGACTTCATGCGTTCGCCTTCGTGCCGTGTGACGTTACAAGCTGGGAATTCCACGGTGTCCCCGGGCAGACCTGGCGATCCATGAGCAGGGAACAAACGGCGCGCCAGCATCCTTTCAGCCGGGCGCCAGTCGGACCGACGCCGCGGAGCGACAGAGGGGCTGTCGTGGCAGTAAGGCGGCGTGGTGGTTGTGCCCGTTTTCTCCCCTAGCGATCCGTTGATGAGACTGACGCAGATGGTGACCGAGGGTGGCACCGAGGGTGGCACTGCTGTCGCGGAGTGTTCTCCAAGGCGAGTACCGCCGCCTGTGCCAAAAGGATGGAGGGAGTCCCCCCCTCCAGGATACCTGTTACACTAATACTTGAACGTATGCCTTACGGTGTTCCTATCTGACGAGCTGGTTTTATATACTGGGTTTGGACTTTGTCTGGGGGTTGTTTTTTGGTTTGTTTTCTTTTTTTTTTTGGATTCAGTGCAAAGTACATGTGTGAGGCGTTAATTTAATTCCCGATACAAATAAAAGCTTTTGTATTTAAAAAAAAAAAAAAAGGTTAAACGGGCTCTTTCTGTGCGGCCCTTTTAGAAAAGCTGGAGCTTGGTTAGTTGCCAAACCCCATGTTCCACATCTGGCAGTGCAGCGGTTTCCAGCTGCTCACCCCTCCCAGCTGTGGCTGGTACGGAGGCTCCACCGTCACTCCCGCTGCGGCTCCTGTGGGCTACGGTGGGTTCTGACGTAGGGTAAGGGCTGCGTCGTGCCCTCCCAGGGAGTGAGCGGGAGGTTCGTGTTCTCGCTTCCCAGATGGAAACCAGGCAGTGGCACTTGCTTGGGAGCATGGATACAGGTTGGGAGCAGGCCTTGGAAATCGCAGAATCCATCCTTCCGCTACCTGGCTGGCTAGCCCACGCTTTTCCCAAACCACCTTTTTTTTCCCATGCTTGTTTCATCTATGTTTCAGACAATATTTTTCCTTTCCACTTTGTAAAGGTAGTTTTATAGCTTAATTGTGTTCTCTTGGCCAAAACCCACAGGCTGGGTGCGGTGCTCAGCTGTGACAGCAGGTTACACAGGCCAAAGCTCACTTGAAACGCCTCCTTAACCTGATGGCAAACCGCAGATGTCGCGGCTTTGGCGGCAGCGATGCAGACCCTTCCCAGGAGTTTCTTCCGGACCCATGCTTCTCGGAACGAGCACGTGCCTCCCCAGTTTCCTGCTGCCCAAAACCAGGTGCAGTTGTGAGATCTGTCTGTAAGCAGGAAGCTGGTGCCAAAGATGAAGTCTCAAACCTCTATCGCTGCCAGAAGCCCGGCTCAGGTGACTGCTTTTACTGCTGTTCCAGCCACACAAACTCACCTGGACTGACATTAACGGCTCCTGACAAACACCACGCTGCTGCCTCTCGCCAGCCCTGAGGTGTGTAAAGCCCATAGATGGTGTTAACCGAGGTGCAGTCCCCAGCGCTCAGCCTGCTCCTCAGGGCGGCTAAGACTTGTTTTCCTCCAAGTCTTCCAAGGAAAGAGCTGCTCATCCCTACAGATGATGTAATTACTGGCACAAGCAGCACACAGACAAACCATCCCAAAATCACAACCTGAGCGGTCTCATCTCTCACCCTCAACATCAGAAGGATACAGACCGGTTGGAGGGAGTCCACAGGAGGCCACGAAGATGCTCCGAGGGCTGGAGCCCCTCTGCTATGGGGACAGGCTGAGAGAGGTGGGCTTGTTCAGCCTGGAGAAGAGAAGGCTCCGGGGAGCCCTTATTGCAGCCTTCCAGTACCTGAAGGGGCTACAAGGAAGCTGGGGGGGACTTTTTACAAGGGCCTGTAGTGACAGGACAAGGGGTAAGGGGTTTAAATTGAAAGTGGGGAGGTTTACATTAGATATCAGGAAGAAGTTCTTCATGGAGAGGGTGGTGAAGCACTGGAGCAGGTTGCCCAGAGAAGCTGTGGATGCCCCCTCCCTGGAAGTGTTCAAGGCCAGGCTGGATGAGGCTTTGAGCAACCTGGTCTAGTGGAAGGTGTCCCTGCCCATGGCAGGGGGGTTGGAACTAGATGGTCTTTAAGGTCCCTTCCAACCCAAACCATTCTGTGATTGTATGATCTTTATTCTCCCACCAACGGAGAGCATACAGACAGGGGACTCGTCGCTTCCCCGTTCCCCGAGTGTTCGCAGAGTGCTGCTGGATACCAGCCGGTGGTACACGGACGGGCTTTGCCAGGCGTGGCTGCTTCGGCCCCGTCCTGCGGGGGATCTCACAGGAGACTGGCCTCGGGGTTCGTGTGGTCCACGTCACGCCAGTAAGGAAGCAGGAGAGGAAGAGCAGAGAGTTTTTTCTCCAGGCGTGCCCAAAGCTGTGCTGCTAGGAAGCTGCTGCCTTCCGCTGATAAGTGGAGCCCATCAGACAAGTAGGAAGAGAAATCCTAGAGGGGAGGTTAAATCCAGGTATTAAGGTATTTGCTACTTGCAAATAGAAGGCCTTGAGTAATTTTTACGTGAGCTCTTTGGGGCCAGCTGGTATATATACCGGTTTTATTTTTCACTGTGTACTAAAATATGAAGAGAATGTCCTGATGGCCAAAGCCACTGCTATTCACCAGGAAAAGGTCCCGAGATGAAGCGATGCAATCGAAATAACTGAGCCTACTGCACGACAGCAGCGTCTGCTGCGCCAGGGAGTGCAGGAGAGAGAGGAGAGGCAGTGTCCGAACTGGATTTACAGGCTTACGGGGAAAGTCTGCGACCTGTCGCATGGACAGGTTTGGACACTCACTCAGAAGCACCAGCCAGGTGCCACCGTGACACGATCTCACCCTGACGTTAGCCTAGTGGGCTGGACTAGGTGCCTCCAGAGGCCTCTTCCAACCTCAACTATTCCATGATTCAAAATCCAAGGAAAAGGTTGTTTACACGTAATACACCCAGGGGACACTGCTTCATAGCAGGCTAGGAGAAATAAAGCTTAATACAACCTGTTATGGGTCAGCCATTCTGGATTATTTTTAATCCTTCCCCAAACCCCATTTGGACATTTTGTACCGTTTCAGTGATAACGCAACGCTGCTGGTTCCTCTGCGCGACATCAACACGTTTCACAATTCAGACTGTCATTTCTCATGACATCATACCTGATTTTTTTGCATCAGCGTCCAGAGGTCGAGTACATCCGTTCCACAGTCCCCAGCCACCCGAACGCAGGCCCGGGCGTACTCCCCGGTGGTGGCGTTGCGGCGATTCAACCTCTCACCTGTCAACCAGAAACCAGGAAAACGTTTGGCAATCTCGGCTGATACAGCGGTTTCAGTCTTCCCTGGGGCACGACGCGCATCGGTGTGTTAAACCACCAGCCATCACCAATTAAAAGCGGATGCGAAGCGGATGGATTGACGTGGCTGGCAGCTATAGCTCCTGCAGTCTCTCTCAGGGCACCGCTTGTCTTTGAGGCTTTCAAAAACATGTTTCTTGTTAACAGAGGTGTGAGAGAGGCAACAGCAACAAGCACAGCGCTTTCTTCTGTGCTGCTCACAGCTTTCGCCGGCAGATGAAATCAGGGCGTAGCTTTGAAACTCTTCCTACACCTGCTACTGGCACGTGGAATAAATCTATTTACAAGCTTGCCTTCTGCTCGCTGTCTGACAACCGACACCCAACATCTCCGTGCACTAGTCTCCTCCTTGTAAGGTGCTGGCGGTGACTTGGAACCGGGGTGCGTGTAGGCGCAAGGCTGTACCAGGGCTCGCGAGTGCCGCGTTTGGGAGCGCAGTTACGCTGGGGGCTGGGCGTTAGCACGTGCTCAGCGCCAGCCGCTGTGAGCCAGCAGCTTTGCACGGACCGCAGTGAGACACTAGGGCAGGAGGGTATTAGGTTGTGGGTTCTTCTAACGGCAGCTCTAAGTACAGTCTGACTCCTGCTCTGCTCCCTCCTTGCACCTGATGTTTCCCACTGCCATCTCTTTCCTCCCATCATCGTTCTTTTCGCCACAAAAATATACCCCGCAGCCTCTCTGCTCCTTCCCCACCCTGCTATGTTTCCTTCAACTCTCTTTCTGGTTCAACTCTCCCACAGACTGAGTGGCCCTTCAGCCTCCACCACGCAGAGCTCCCTCTTGCCAAGTTCCCTGTACGGATCACCACCTCGCCTTGCCAGGCGTTGTCCTGCAGTCCTCTCCTTTAACCTTTCCCTGACTCTGATCTAGCCAAGTTGATAATTTCTTATTCTCCCTTAGCCTTCTCTTTCGTTAGGATCGCTCCTTGGCTGTTTCACCTCCTCTTCCATTCTGGAGGCACACAAACAACGCACCTACTCTGAATGTGCAGCTCTGCAGAAGCCTGTAAGCTAGGAGCAGCAGCTGCAGGAAGTTCAGAGAAGATGGGGATACCCTGAAGGACCAAGGATCTCCTGCTATCCCCCAGCACTCACCCAGCTTCCAGACCTCTGTACGTATCCGCCCAGCCTGGCACAGAGAGCCAACAGTGGAAAGCAACGGGCTGGGGGCACTCAGAGACACCAGGCACATCTGGGTGCGTGAGACTCACCTGAAGGAGCTGCCGGTCGCCTTGGTGAGGTCAGTGCCTACCCCACAAAAGCTCAGGGTTACAGGAGACCCAGGGTGACTGGAAAAAAGTTAACCTTACACCCATTTTTAAGAAAGGCAAGAATCATAGAATCATAGAA
>NW_010241212.1:0-257 GCF_000690775.1 Eurypyga helias
GCATCCGTGTCCCACAGAAAGGAGCGCGTCTCCCTGACCGAGTGAGTCCTGCCAGCGCCACAGGGAACCGGCCGGGCGCTTCTCCAGAGCCAACAGCCACGTGGCATGGGAGCGCCGAGGAGCCGGACCGCAGGACCCGAGCCCAGGGACAGTGCAACCGGTGACCAAAGCGCGAGACGTGGCGAGCAGCTTCTCCCCGTCACGTATTCCTGCCTCCCGAAGCCTCTCCCTGCGCCAGCGCATCTCCCACGCGCTTG
>NW_010241212.1:304-1924 GCF_000690775.1 Eurypyga helias
AGCGCTCGGGACCCTTCCTCAGCACAGGGCAGAATGTCCACTGTGCCCCCAGCACCTTCAGCCAATCCTACCTAAAAATCCTACCCCAAAATCCCACAGGAGGGACGGCAGCGTGACGTGACCGACCGTGTCATCAGAACCCTGCCCCCGCATTTTTCACAGGTTCCCAGAGAAGCTGGGGATGCCCCATCCCTGGGAGTGCCCAAGGCCAGGCTGGATGAGGCTGGGAGCACCCTGGGCTGGGGGAGGGGGCCCTGCCCGTGGAGGGGTGGCACTGTGGGGCTTTGGGGTCTCTCCCACTCAACCCATCCACGATTCTGTGACACTCCTGATGCCACCGGTGCTTCCGCGGCGTCACCGACAGTCGGTTTAATGTCGTCGCCGCTCAGAGCCTCCGTGTGCCCTGCGGGCACCGAGGGACTTGGCGATCTGCCCAGCATCCCCAGGAGGTAGTGCCGGAGCGGGAACTCGGATGCGGTCACCCCGTTGCACCCAGCCTCTTCCGAGCGACGGCTGGCAGCACGCCCTCGGGCCCAGCACACCCCGTTCTGCCACTGGCTGCACGTGCTCCGCTTGTGCCTTTGGAAAAGGCTGTTCCCGGCTCCGTGCGAAGATGCACAACTTCCACCTGCAAACGATCCGGGAATCGCAGATGCTTTAGGCTGGAGGGGACCTCCAATCCCTCCACTTCCAGTGGGGCCACCTGAAAAGCTGTGACACGGAAGCCACGGGAAGAGCACCAACCAGGAGAGGCGAGATGCCGAATGCAGCGGAACCTGCAGCGAGTCGGAGCGACAGAGCGAACCCGGCAGCAGCACATCCCGCCAGCGCACACGACACCCCGACTCTCCCCCGTGCCCGTGCCCGGGCATCGCCCTCCAGGGGCTCCGGATAGGAGATTCCAAGCACAGAGCAATCCAGGCCGGAAGGACTCTGGGACTCATCTGATCCAGACGCTGCTGCCTCCGAAGGTCTAAGAAACACGCTACAAGGTGACAGAGACCAACCGCTTCCAAATCCAGGTTCCAGATGACAAACAGGATTCCCACGTCCTGTTCAGCTTTCTGACATGATGGGACAGCGCCCTGGCACTAAGGCAGGGATTCAGGGGAAAATTCCAGCTGAGACAGACCAGGCACAGGGCCCATCCAAGGCACAGGGCCCATCCAAGGCCAAGGGCTCATCCAAGGCACAGGGCTCATCCAAGGCAGAGTTGGAGTGCAGCAGGAAAGGCAAAAGCCCTGGCAGTAGCAACACGCCTCCAGCTCTGAGTGAACCATAAGCAGATCCGTTACATGGTCAAGTGACAGCGGGAAGCTCTGTACCCTCCAAGTCCCGGGTAACGATCTGGTTCTCACTGAGATTCCACCAAGTATCTTCCTGCATCCTCAGAGCCTCCCCGGAAGGCGCCAGCATCGTTATCATCCACGTCTCAGCACAACCCTTGGCACTGCCAAGTGGCACCCCGACGCCCGCATCCCTCCAGCGTCCTGTCCAGCAGGCTGCCAAGGACGAGGGGCTGGCAGCCCTGTTCCGCTCATTCACGCCCCAAAAGAGCCTCTGTCAGACCGTCCCCTCGGCTGTGTCAGACTGTCCCCACGGCTGTGTTGGACCGTCCCC
>NW_010241212.1:2026-2398 GCF_000690775.1 Eurypyga helias
GGCGCGGTCGGACGGTCCCCGCGCCTGTGTCGGACCGTCCCCCCGGCTGTGTCAGACCGTCCCCACGGCTGTGTCGGACCGTCCCCGCGGCTGTGTCAGACCGTCCCTACCGCCTCCTGCAGGAATGTTCTGGGAGAACTGTCCCCAGTTACAGGAGCAGCCTGTTTTGGGAGGAACTGTGACCCAGCAGGTGCCTGGAGCAGCTCGAGTCCCGCGTGCTGAGCCAGGAAGATTTCTTCCACAACAACTTGCAGCCACGCTCGCACAGCTTGTGGGGGAGAGCAAGCCGCGCTCCGGGTCGTTTCCTGGCTTCGGCAGCTTCAGCCCGGCAACACACGGCACAGGGATGCTCCTTCCCTCTTCCCTTCGGAG
>NW_010241213.1:0-202 GCF_000690775.1 Eurypyga helias
TGGTGGAAGCCGGGACAAGGGGAGCGGGCAGAGGTGGAGCTGTTGGAGCCTCGTCGTTTCCCCGAGCCGCCGGGCACTGACGGGCTTTGTGTCCCTGCCCCGGGCCTGCGGGGTCTGGCGCCTCCGCCTTCGGACAGGGCAGGGGTCGTCCCCCTGTGCTGGGCACTGGGGGGGCCGCACCTCCAGTCCTGGGGGCGGGTTG
>NW_010241213.1:245-1156 GCF_000690775.1 Eurypyga helias
AGCGTGTCCGGGGAAGGGAGCGGAGCTGGGGAAGGTTCTGGAGCACAGTTCCTGTGAGACCTGATCGCTCCGTACAACCCCTGAAAGGAGGGAGTAGAGGGGGGGTCGGTCTCTTTTCCCAGGCAATGGGACAAGATGGAACGGCCTCAGGTTGTGCCAGGGGAGGGTCAGATGGGATATGAGGGAAATCCCTTCCTGGAAAGGGCTGTCAGGCATTGGAACTGCCCAGGGAGGGGGGAATCACCATCCCAGGGGGGGTTTGAGAGGTGTGGACGAGGTGCTGACGTAGTTTAGTGGTGATATCCAGTGTTGGGTTAAAGGTTGGACTTGATGATCTTAAAGGTCTTTTCCAACCTAAAAATTCAGTGGTTCAGTGTGGTGTAACATCTGCTTCTTCCCGTCCTCAGGCGACAGGACCGCGCTCCAGTGTGCTGAGGAAACCTTTGTCGTCAGCTTTGTAAGTACAGGAAGATTTTCTCGTTCTTCCTGAGTAATTCTGTGGTCGGTTCACTCAAGTTATGTGTATAAACTGCACCTAAAAACTGGCCCAGCGTGGTGTAAGCTGTGGGACGTGACGAGTGGCCTCTGTTAGCAGGAGCTGGTGGTAGGGAGCTGTGGAACACACAGGCCCGCAGCAGGATTTTTTAGTTTGGGACGGGGTTTTCTATGCTTACACGTTCAGTGAGAACTTGTGTTGCTCAGCTGTAGGAAGATACACTATTAGAACGCGATTTTGGAGAATGTAAGCAAAGTAATATTGGTGCAGTGATGTCAAAGGTGAAAGGATACATAGTTGTAATAATATGTGGTCTGTTTAATCATAAATCATGGAACGGTTTGGGTTGGAAGGGGCCTTAAAGATCATCCAGCTCCAACCCCCCTGCCACGGGCAGGGACACCTTCCATAGACC
>NW_010241213.1:1312-2139 GCF_000690775.1 Eurypyga helias
GAAGGTGAGGGGGAAGAGAAAATGGACCAAGGGTTGGTAAGTCTTGCATTCTCTTTTCTTCAGAGCACGCTGGAGTTTTCCTTTTCTCTGTGAAACAGAGCCATGACAGATCAAGAGTATGTTCTCTGCATGTGGAAGAAGCGCTTGTGGCCAGCCAAGGTAAAACAGATCTGTAAACGAGGCAAGGTTGGTGGGTATAACTTAGAAATGGATGAACCAGGGGAGTAGGATTCCCAAGTGAACACGTATATCCTTTAAAAAAGAACTGATCCGTGGAGATCTTGCTGCTGCAGCCAGATGCCGTGAAACAGCGGCGCGTTCTGCGCTTTCCGTACTAAAAGTGTTCTGATGTCAGAGCTTCGCTCTGGTCCAGCGGGCTCGGTCAAGGCTCTTAACGGTGCATTTTCCTCTTTAACATAGGTTTTGTGCAAAACTGCAGTGGCTGGGAAAACATCCGTTCCTAATGCGAAGGAGGCTTCCTTGAAAGTTGAAATACTCGGCTTGAAAGAACAGTTAAGTATCTTTGTGGTGTTAGATGCCAAAAAAATGAAGGAATCCCTTTCTCTGAAGAGACCTGTGAAATGAGATCATGGATTTGCAGATAGCTGGCCCAAACCCCGTTGTCTTTTAGAGCTGGCCCTATCCATCCGTCAACAGCGCACCGTTCGCTTTTTTCTTTGAGTTCTAAAAAGTACAGGTGTTGGGGAAGAAAATATTGCAAGCTTATTGCCAGGTGAAAGCGGCGTCCTGCTGCGATGGCGTCAGTCAGCTTTGTTGTGCTTTCAGGATTTGTGTGGACTCCACGGAGGCCGTGGTGCTGAAGGCAG
>NW_010241213.1:2149-9028 GCF_000690775.1 Eurypyga helias
TGGGTGAGGATATGTCCGAGCATCCGCTGCCTTGCGCGTATCCCGGGGGTAAAATACACACCCAGACTCAACCTGGAGGCCGGTATCTCACGTATTTCTTGAGGGTGGTTTTGTTTCGTTTCTTTTCCCCTCTTTCTGTTCCATCCTGAAGTTGGAAAAGAGACTGAACGTTAGCACGCCTACTTCTGCTCTTCCCTCGTGTGACGCGGTGGGGGGAACGGTGGCGAAACTCGTCCGCTCGCGTCAAAATGAGGCGTTGGAACCTTGTGCTGTGTGTCTCTCTCTATGCTTTGCCTTGATTGTGGGTGATTTAAATGTTAAGTTGCATCCTAAAAAATAGAGTATGAGTCAAATGTGCCCTCTCGGCCAAGGCTGATGGCATCCTGGGGTGCGTTAAGAGGAGCGTGGCCAGCAGGTCGAGGGGAGTTCTCCTCCCCCTCTGCTCCGCGCTGGGGAGGTCTCCCCTGGAGTGCTGTGTCCAGTTCTGGGCTCCTCAGCTCAACAAGGACAAGGAGCTACTGGAGAGGGTCCAGCACAGGGCCACTACGATGGTTTAGGGCCTGGAGCACCTTCCGTATGAGGAAAGGCTGATTATCAATGCTTATCCATATCCAAAGGGTGGGTGTCAGGAGGGTGGGTCCAGTGGTGTCCAGTGACAGGACGAGGGGCAGTGGTCATGAACTGGAAACAGAAAGTTCAGTGTGACCATGAGGAAACCCTTCTGCCCTGTGAGGGTGACAGAGCCCTGAACAGGCTGCCCAGAGAGGGGTGGAGTCTCCTTCCCTGGAGACTTTCCAAAGCCCCTGGACTTGTTCCTGTGGGATCTGCTCTAGGGGATCCTGCTCTGGCAGCGGGGTCGGACTGGATGATCTCCAGAGGTCCCTTCCAACCCCGACCACTCTGTGTGAATGTGTGTGTGAAATTTCTTCTTGCACATAAAGCTTATTGCATTTATTCCGTATTCTTCTTCACCAGATCAGAGTAATAATTCATATGATGCTGTGGAAGAACTGAAATATCGTTGTTCTCTTAAAATTGCCCTGGATATTTTGAACCAAAATGGACAAGCACCACCTTCAGAAGAAGGACCAAATACTCGGCTATCCCAGGAGAACGCTGCGGGATCTCTCTCATCCACCCCCCTGCGTGGAAGTCAGTCGTGCACCCGCTCTGAAGAAAAGTTGGAGCCTGAGAGTTCCAAGAAGAAAAGAGGACAAAAAAACAACCCCGGCCTGAAGACTGACACGAAACACCCAAACCAGAAGGGCTCTTTGATTTTGGAGGAGAGTGCTAAAGCACGTGACAGTGGACCGAAACCTTCCGCGTGGGAGGCTGGGCACTCGCACGGTACGTCAAACTCGGACAGTCAAAACTGTAAAATACCAGAATCTAAATCACTACAGAGACAGAAAAAATCCGAGCCCGGTTTGTTGACCAAGTCCAAACCCGGAAAGAAGGTTTCCCTTAAGCCCCAGAAGGAAAAAAGTAAGCAGGGAAGGAGACTGGGAAGTGCAGGATCACCTGCTGCGAGCGGGAATGATCTTCCCCAGGATGAAGCACAGCTCTCTCCTGAGGAAGGGTCTCCCCGCTCTCTCCCCCGCGAGTCCTACACTGTGGCAGCTGCCAGAAGGGCGAACACCAAAAATCAACCCAGAGGGACGCTGCTGGATTCCTCCTCCAAAAGTGCCCCGGATGCCTCGGAAAAGCGCATCAGTCACGAGAGCGAAAGCTTAGCGAAGCAGCTGGGCGGAAGAAAAAAGCCAGCGAGTTTAAAACGGGCTAACGGAGACCAAGGGGTCGGTGCCACCCTGCCCTCCCGCCCAAAAAGGAAGTGCCAGGACGGCCCCGAGTCCTCATCTGGGCCTTCTCACCACCGGATGCTTTCTGGTGGCTTCCCCTCCCCGCGCCAGGAGGAGGAGGAGAAGCAGAGTTTTTCTCCCGTGGCTGTGAATAAAGTGACGCTGTTTCAGCTGCCTGACTTTGAGGAAGATGAAGGTGGGTGCGTCGCTTCGGGAAGGGAAAACTCCCCTTTGGTCCTCAAGCGCGTTTGTCTCGGAATGTTGCCGTGGCGCGTGTGGCTCTTGAGTTGCTGATTTTTTTTTTTTAGTTGGTTTTAGGTTTTGGAGCAGCAAAGAATGCGGTCGCTGTAAAGGCTGGTGAAAAGCCAGCGTCGCTTTTAGGGTGTCTGGAGTTTTGTTTGGGGGGTTTGGGTGGGAAAAACTGCGCTTTGCGGTGTTTCCTGCCCTTTGCTGGGTGACCGCTTTCGCACGCGGCTGTTCGCCGTGCCGCTGTCGGCTGGCATCGAGGTGTTGCGTAAAGGAGCAGGCTGGCCCAGAGCCCCGAAACCAGCCCGTTCTGCTTCTTCCCCCTCTCTCCGTACGGCGGTTATTGGGCCTTTACGGGAGAACCGGGGGTGCGAGGTGTGCTGGGGGGCGGTCGCTTACGTGGTTGTGTTCCGCCTGGTCCCTGGTTATGAGCTGGTGCTTCCTCCTCTTGGCAGGGCTGGAATTGTCCAACCTGTCTTCCAATATCATTTCCTTGGAGAATCTCTCTCGCATCTCGGCTCTGGTAGATAAAGAGGAGGAGGATGAAGACCTGCCCAGTGTTTTATCGCCTCAAGGTGAGGGATCGGGGTACCCGTAGGAGGAATCTTCACCCCGGGTTGGGGTGCTTTTTAGGGTACGTGTGCTTACCCTTCTAGGAAGGGAATCCAGTGGTGTCCAAGCTTGGAATGCAATGGGTTTCTTGGATGCCCCAGAAAGGCTTTTTGAAACAGAACGAAGTGCAAATCTCTGGGAAACCAGGCAAGATCCCAGTATCGAAACATCCCAGTTCCTGTGCTGCATCTTGGGGGGGTGGGGGGTGCCCCGTCACCTTAACTGAAACCTGTAAAAGCGCTGAAGCGAAACTGCTGGAAGGAGGCTGATGAGAGGGGGGGTGGGCCAACGGTCTTGTCACGCTCCTTTTCGGTTAAAATGTCTTTATTTTTCCCCACAGAGCCCCAGGTGATGGAGGAAGGGATTCTGGTCTGGTGCAAGCTGCGGAGGTATCCTTACTGGCCAGCCGTGGTAAGAGCAGCCCGCGGCCGCCTTCGCGTGGTGTTGCCAGGGGTCTGAAAAGGGGCAGTTTACCAAGTCCCTGAGCACCTCTTGCCCTTCTGGACTCGTGTAGAGCTGGAAATATTAAAGATCTTCCAGTAGAAGCATTCCAAAGAGAATAGGAGTGGATTTACGCGTGGCAAAAGCACTTAAACGTGGTTAATTGACTCGTGTTTATATTGGGGCGGCGGGTTGGAGCTTTTGTGCCGCGTGTGGTGAGTTAGGGTTGTACCCAGCCCACCGGGGACGGAGGATGGGTGCCTTGAGCGCGGGGTGTACCGCAGAGCGTCGCTGGCGTGCCTTTCGGGGGTTTCGGATGCGAAGGAGGCTTCGTCCTTTCGGCAGGTAAAAAGCGTGAAGCGGAAACGCAGGAAGGCCTGCGTGCTGCTGATCGAAGGCGACACCGGCGACAAGAAAAAAGGGTAACGTGGATTTTGGTCCCGTTTGGAACTCTGGGCTGCTTTTAGGCAGTGTCCCGTGCTCCTCCTGGTACAGGGTGATTCCGCTGCCGGCTGAAACCGGGGTCGCTGGGAGGGCGGGAGTGGGTAAGGGGAGGATTCACGGGCTACGCGGGGGTGGCATTCCCGCCAGGAGCTGATGCTCACGCCAGGCCTGAAAAAAGGGCTGGGGACCAGCTCCTGGTTTTCACATGTGGTGCCCAAACTTCCTAGAAACACAGGCTTGCCTTTAGTTCTATATAAAAGCAGGTACTTCTCGTTTGTTACAGGAATCCATAGTTTTAGCTTATTATGAAACGCCCAAACTAGTAAAACCTGTGCTGCCAAATTCCTCGGGAAACCTAATTTTCAGGGAGGATGTGGAGTTGCAGTAAGCAGGGAAGGGGCAACTCACTTGCCTCTTTTCCCTAACTCTGTTTCTTTGCTTCCTCAAGTTTCTCGGTGCCTCTTAAGAACCTGAAGCACTTTGACTGCGAGGAAAAGCAGGACCTGATAGTAAGTAGCTCCGGCAGCGCGTAACCCCGCTGGGACAAACGAAGCCGCGCGTGGCGCAGCCGACCGCTCGGCGTTTGTTCACGGCGCTCTCTTCCCTCTCGCTGCGTGCCACAACGTCATTAAGCCTAATTCGTGCCCCGTAAAATGGGGATTAATGTGAGAAGGGGGTCCCCCGATGCCTTTATCCTCGGTGAGGCTGCCGCTGAGAGCGCCTCTGCGTGGAGGTCTTGCTGTGTTTTCACCTCTGGGTTTCTGGCCTCCGACGAAGCGGCCGCGCGCCGCAGCGGTGGCAGGAAGTGGATTTTGGGAGAATGGCAGAAAACTGCGAGTGGATTTGGCTTTGCTGTCGTCAGCCCCTTCTGTTACCTGTCAGTGTCCGAGGCACAAACGCTTCGGTAGTTCTCTGGGGACTGAAGGTGGTTCTTGTCTTGTAGAACCGAGCCAAAGAAGATTATCCCCGAGAGATCGAGTGGTGTATCCGGCTGATTTCCGACTATCGCATCCGAGTGGGTAAGCGGATGCGCCGGGTGATGTCACCCGTTCGGACAGACACCGGAAAAAATAATGCTGTCGGCTCTGTGTCGTTGGTTCGATGGAACTGATAAATAACCCTGCGTTTGGGGCTTTTCAGGTTGTCATTCTTTCACGGGGTCCTTCTTGGAGTATTTTGCTGCCGATATCAGTAAGTGAATTCATTATTTCTGTTTTCTTCTCTTCGTAGGGAAGTTTTAGCCCTGATGTTTATGGGGGTGTGTTGGGTTAGAGGTGTCAGACCCGGCGGGGGGGCTGTTCGGTACCACACACCACTGCTGAGCCCTCAGTCCCACCACAGAAGGTCAATAAAAACGGGTTGTTGGAGACAGCCGGGTGACTGCTGGCTTGCAGACCTCATCTCGGGCTCCTGCCAGAGTTTCAACTCCCCAACCTTTTTGTTTTAAGGCAGAATTAAGGTGGTGGTGGTGGGGGGGTTTTACCCCCTTTGGTAGGGGATGAAGAAAAACCTCTCTCCTCTTGAGAAAGTCCCGTATTTTACGTTTTCCTATCTAGGTGTGCATGCAAGCAAGCCCTTTGTTTTCTACATCTATTACGAGTGCATGTCGCTTTTCCCTTCAGGCTACCCGGTCAGAAAGGAGGGTTATCACGGTGTTGTCCAGATGGCCTTTCCCAACGTGCTGGGGGTAGATCCCAAGGGATCGTCATCAGAAACGTCACCGCAGAAGCCCTTCAAGAAACTCCTTCCTGACAGGACCAGAGCCGCGCGAGACAAAGCCAATAAAAGGATCGTGGACTTCATAGTGAAGACGAAGGGGGCCGAAGAGCATCTCTTGGCTGTTTTGAAAAGCAGAAAACAGTCACGGTGGCTGAAGAAATTCCTGAATTCTAGTCAGTACATGAGCTGTGTCGAGACCTATTTAGAGGACGAAGAGCAACTAGACCTTGTAGTAGACTACTTGAAGGAAGTGTATCAGGAAATAGACACCAAAATGCTGCAGAAGATAAATGGAGATGGAGTAACGTTTATTTCAGATGTCCTTTTGCCCGAGGTAAGCAAACCTGCGGCGCGGAGGAAAGCACGCGTGCAAATAAACGGCGCTACGTGAGCCGGTAGCGCAGGATGGAGGAGCTTTAGGGTGGTGGGATGGTTTTTGAGGGCAGGGTGATGGCTTCCTGGTGTGGTTTGATCGATTCATAGAATTTATCACAGGATCCGTGGAATGGGTTGGGTTGGGAGGGATTGTAAAGCCCCCCCAGCCCCACCCCCTGCCATGGGCAGGGACACCTTCCATAGCCCAGGTTGCTCCAAGCCTCATCCAGCCTGGCCTTGGACACTCCCAGGGATGGGGCATCCACAGCTTCTCTGGGCAACCTGTCCCAGTGCTCCCAACCTCTGCGGGAAGAATTCCTTCCTGATATCTTAAAAAAAAAAAAAATCATACTTTTGCAATTCTTCACTATGTTGTGGGTTTTTGGTTTTTGTTTTAATTTGGTATGTCACCTCTGGGTTTTCTCCCTTTCTCCATGGTGGTTGATTTTGGAGTTACACTTGCAGATACCCTTCCTCCTGGGAACTTTCCCGGGAGAACACTCGTAACTGCTATAGACACAAGCTCAGGGTGAAGAACGTCTCCTCCTGCTTGTAAAACCATTCTCCTGGGAATGTTAAAGGAGAAGTTGGTGGTATTTCTTTCCGAACTTGCGGCGCACGATAAGCGGTTTGCCCCACGTTTCCCGAGTGACTGAGGAACAATTCTACAAACCGGTTTCCAATCACTGGTTGCCCCTCGGCTTCTGTTTCATGAGCTAACTGTTCTTGCAGGCCATCATCTATGCGATTTCTGCTGTGGACGAGATCGATTACAAGAAGGCAGAAGAGAAATACATAAAAGGGCCATCGTTGGGCAAAAGGTATCTGTTTTTAGTGTTCCCTGAGTTTTTCTTGCTGTTCATACAGGAAAAATGAGAGGGTGAGGGCAGGCGGGTTCAGCATCCTCCCTTCTGGGAGGCCGCTTCCTCCTTGTCGCGGTTACAAATGGTTAAACGGGGGAGACGCTCCTGCTGATTTACGGTGACACCATTCGGATTCTTTACTACGGTGCTTCCATGTGTTTCTTTTCAGGGAGAAAGAAATATTTGATGAAGAAATTCTAGAAAGAAAGAAGCTGAAGACCAAATAGGCGTCTCCAGGCAGCACCTGAACGGCGGGCGGGCTCCCTCCCGAGTTACCCTGGCACCGAGGGGTTATCATTAAGTGGTTATTCGTATAAAACGTGCCGTTCTTACTTTCTGAAGTCCGTGTGTGTGTCTCCAAAAGCTGCCGCCGCTCTAAC
>NW_010241214.1:0-2009 GCF_000690775.1 Eurypyga helias
TGTCATCGGCAAACTTGCTGAGGGAATGAAATGACTCCGTCGGCCGCTCTGGGCCAGCCGTCAGCACTGAGAAGTAAAGGACCTCGTTCCTGCCTGAAACCAGCACAACTGGACAGCCCAAACTGTTCCCATAACGTTAGCTGACAGGATTTTAAGTACTCCACAAAGCCTGGAAAAGCACGCTGCTTTTCAGTCAGACCTTAATCCGGACACACCATGAAGTCACAGTGTCAGCAGAGGCAGCACAGGAGTGCGACTGACCGTGCGTGTTGTGAAACCAAACCTCTTCACGCTGCAAGTAACACCAGTGTGTTACATGGCCACGGATTATCAACTGAGCAACGAGATCAGCAGTCATCCTGCTCACGGCAATTTCATCCTAACCTTTAGCTGCACTTCACAATGGATGTCAACACTGACTCCAAGGATCCAGGACTTGGACCATCAATACATATGTGTTTTCAGTAAATGCCAAGAAAGACTGTCACAGTACCTTATTCCAGGGTCACTCATACTGTGGCCATGGTAACGGTATGTCTGTAACTCCATCAGAATAGGACCCTTAAAAGGAAAAAATACAGTGTTACCACCTTGAGTAACCAACATGTCGTCAGAGCAGCCAGTATTTGCTACACACGAACTGCACCAGCGATGGATGATTTTAATTCAGTATTTTTCCTGAGTTTAATTTACATAACATGATCACAACTAGTAAAATGAAACCCAGCGCGTGTCAAAGGAAAGCCCAGGTTGACACAGTAAGCCTTTATCCTTACGTTCTTACCGAGCAGCAGTGCACAATTCCTCCACATCCAAAGTGATTCCACCCTTACTCGGACTATGTCAAATTGCCTCTTGTGTCACTGAGAGGTTGAACGAGGTTGAACCTCGTTCTTCCTTAGGAGCCTTTTTCTGTTGTTCATTCCCAGTGCAAACATGATTGCACCAAATACTATAAAAATCTTCAAAACCAGTGTATGGTACCTGGGTGGCAGACACTAATGCTGACTCACACAACTCCCACCTCACTCCCCAGTTGCTGTAAGCACAGAACGGTAACTACTTTCCTTGGTGATTCCCCTAATTAACCTCCTCTTCACAAAGAGCACAACTGCCTGACAGTCGGAACACCTTTCACAACACAACTGAACTAGGGCAGAAACGGGTGAAAAAAGATGACAGTATCAGGATATATACATTTAAAATGCTTGGATGATACCAAGTGCATGTTAATAAATTCTTACAAAATTAAAGAACCACTCAATGCTTACCAGTTCAATACTGTGGAGTAACAAAAGGAAATAAAGGTCAACTAAAGTTGCAGCAGTGACTGGAAAAAATGGGCCCAGATAAGGAACTTTTGACACAGCCATAATCTGGCTACAAATTTCGCCAACGGAAAAGGTGTGATGGTTACAGACTTACCTTTCCAGATCGACAGTACTCAGCTGCAAACTTTGCCGCTTCTCGAACGCAGAGGACGTCCATGCCATCCACCTGACAACGAGAAACTACCAGTTGAGGCAACAAAATGCCAACCCCTAAACTTCCAGTTTCAGTACTTCCACAAATGCAACAGGAATGCAGCTGACAAATACTTTTTAAATATAGGAAAATTTCAAATATATGAAGAAATAAAGAAAATACACACATACATATGTACTGTGCAGGTGCGTGCATGCACATCCCCCCACTTCCAGCCCCCCCGTCAGGCTGTACTCACCCTGAGCCCTGGAATGAAGTCTCCCCGTTTGTAGTAGTCGGTACTGGCTGCAGCTCTCTCAACCGACGTTCCCATTCCATACCGGTTGTTCTCACAGATAAAAATACAAGGCAGCTTCCACAAGGCAGCCATATTGTACGTTTCAAATATCTGGCCCTGAAAGAAAAGGAGCAAGTTTCCCGCAGGCATTAGGCTCTGCTGACAATCATTCAGCTGCAGAGGCCTAGAGCTGGGAGAAACTGTAATGCTGCAGGTGACCTGAAACCAGGCACTTGCTGCAGCTAAG
>NW_010241214.1:2040-12079 GCF_000690775.1 Eurypyga helias
AGAAGCGGCACTGTATGAGGTACCTTCTGTCTCAACGAATGGTTCACAGAACTTCATTGTTAAACCTGTATCCCTGCCTGTGTTGGGGTAGCACAATGCCTTCAACTTTAGCTGAGGTATTTCAGCAATGGTCGTAGAAACCTTCACAACTGATTAATGGGGCAGGATGCAGCTATGGCAAGGTAAAAGAACAGTCTGACCGCAGTGATTGCATCAGCCTCCCTATGCCAAGCCAGACAAGGAAAGCCAAGAACTGAGATCTCCACCTGTGTTTTGAAAGTGGGAAATGATATACTAAACCACCCATTTCTTATCTGCTTAACATCTCGGCTGATAACACAAACAAAACGGCCAGAATGTCAACAGCAGATGGCTCAGAGATGCTCTGTCTTCTCAGAGGATGTCCCCTCCTCTGTCTTCAGAAGTGTAAGTTACACATTTCTTCCTAATCAGCAGCACCATCATCTTCACTGCTGTTGTTCAGAGCTCTCCTGACAGCACAGGGGCTTCAGGGGGTCACACTTAAGTGAGCCATGCGCAACTGGAAAGAGGATAACAACTGGAAACCCCTCCTCCCCCTGAACTCACACAGCATTCAAATAGTTAACCATTAGCCCCACTCGCTCCCTTCGTACCTAGAGTGCTGCGGCAGGGAAGGAGCTGAGCAGCTTTCCCTCCACTCCAGCGACAAGGGCAGTGCTCAGAATGGGGGTGGGGAAAGTCTAAAACATGGTACAAAAACCCAAGCACATGCTACATACCCAATATATGAAAAGCACCTACTGGTTAACTGTCATCTGAATCACCTCTCTGAGGACTGTACAGTACCTGAAACACACTCCTACTCAAATGCCCGAGACACCACAAATAAGAGACGCCGGTGTCCAAAATTTGCCAGATGCCCAGCCATTGCCATGCAGCCCGTCTCAGCAAACGGCACCTCACAACGAAAGCCCCAAGAAAAACGGCAGTGAGCTGCAGGACAGAGGGCGCGCGTTGTCTGCTCTCCCCAGGACTGCTCGTTCTGCACCAGCGGGCTCCTCGAAGAAAGCAGAAAGCCCAACGCCACAGTCTTAGCACAAGTCCCAGGTCTGAGACAGATGAGGGAAAGGCACTCTCCCAGCTCCCCGAGGAAAGGCAGTGCTTGCAGTTCACAGCAGGAAAAGGGATCACCCACACTCCTCCTCACAGAGCCACGTAGGACATAGCGTGTTTACCTGGTTGGCTGCACCATCCCCGTATAACGTCAGACAGACTTCGTTTTTCCCAAAGTATTTACAGGCCAGCGCAATCCCAGCTCCAAGAGGAACCTATCACAGCGCAGGACAAACCAGGAATTCAGAAGAATGTTTTGAGGAGCTGGAGACAGGCAGCTTACGAACAGTAGACAGGCATTTATACTTTTAAAGATCTGTTCAACGAACAAGTTGTTACCAACTCCCTTCCATGTGTTCCAATCCCTACTACAGCCAAAACACAAACATCAACGAGATTCTCAATTTGATTCACTTTTACTACAGTTCACAAAACTGTCAGCAAACCCAAATAAAGACGTAACAGAGGTAACAGCCACAGAGCAACGGTATCTGCATACAAGCTCGCACCACAAAAACTGAGAGAATACTGGCACAGGACATGAGCCAAATTCATATTGGGCTTTAAAAGAGAAGTCATGGACGTACCTGAGCCCCCACGATACCATTGCCACCATAGAAGTTTTTGGTATACATATGCATTGATCCTCCTTTTCCCTTCACGCATCCTCCTTTTCGACCTGAAACATAAATAACAAGCAATTTATTTTTTCAGAGGAAAAAATACTATAAATGGGAAAATCAACTTAATTCCTAAAGGTAGTAACACTAACACCACGTTGTTGTCATTAGATCTGTGTGGAGTTAAGACAACAAGGGCCTCTCCCCAAAGAGCTTACAGTTACATGTATCACAAAACAAGTAAGAGAAGGGGAAAAAAGGGAACGATAACAAAACCACAATTCACAGAATGGTTTAGGTTGGAAGGGACCTTAAAGACCATCTAGTTCCAACCTCCCTGCCATGGGCAGGGACACCTTCCACTAGACCAGGTTGCTCAAAGCCTCCTCCAGCCTGGCCTTGAACACTTCCAGGGATGGGGCATCCACAGCTTCTCTGGGCAACCTGTTCCAGTGCCTCACCACCTCATAATTCAGGAAACGAAGAAAGAGATTAAGAAGAAATTTTGAAACCAAACAAGAAGTTTCAGCGTCCTACTATATAAAAGCACTTCCTGATAAATATGTGCGGTTTTTTCAGTAGCGAACATGGTCTGTATTTCTCATGTATGTAATCTATAAAATTTTAACAGTCCTTATCACTTTCATCTTCTGCAAAAAAGATATGAACGCTGTTCCAAATTAGTCACAATAAGATGCACTTGTCTTCCCTGTGACAATAACCAGAAGTACAAATTACAGATAGGATATTAAAAAAAAACCCCACCAAAACACAAAACACCCAAACCAACCCCAATCCTAACCCTAACCCAACAGCCCTCTACTCCACTCCCAGATAAACATCGGAATGTCAGCTAGCCCAACATTGTTCAAGCTGTAGTTTGAAAATAACTGGTGGTCCTTGAAGCATTACAACAATCCCTATTTAAATGAGCTGATCTAAGATCATCAGCACACTCCATTTCTTATTCCAATCTGTCTTGTTACTAGCCACACAGGCTTCTATTTTATTTGTGCACAGCTGGTTTGGGTAATTTTGGTTGGTTTGTTTGGGGTCTTTTGCCTTAGCCTTGGTGTTTAATTTAGAAGGTGAATGCTGGATCTCTCTGGAATTTGTGCTTCTCTTTCTTACTTAACAGTGGATCCTTTTTATTACTGGTCTTTTTAGTATCTTTCACATGCTTATGAATTGGTATCCTGTGAGCTTTTATGGATTCTGCCAGCTAGGGCCAAAGCAAAGAAAAGCAAACAAAAAAGTCTAATTTTAATCAGAAAACTATTTTCTTAAGTGTAATTAAACTTCAGTAATCTCCCCCACTTACTGTACAATCCTTTTTGTACTTCAGCCAAGAACTTCCGATTGACCACTGTCATCAATTCCCCTGCAAAGTCCTTTTCTAGAGTTTGTTTCCTGTAGGACCTTTTCTACTCATCTCATCTGAGGGACTCTGCTTCATGATCCCTCAAAGACTTTAATTCTGCTATTTCCTGGTCATTGTAACCGAGATAGTCTCTCAGTTTGGCATTTTCAGTCAAGATCTTGACCACAATCAGCTCCAGCAGCACTCCTCTCCAGAACCCTGCCCCAAGCGCCATTTCTCGGAACAGTAGCCTCTGTACTGCAGCTGCTCCTTCCCAGTTAAAAGGGCCCCGCTAAGCCTGAGCATAATGCTAAAGATGATGTGTGTCATGAAATAAAGAAAACACAGCCACATCACCACTGACATTTGTAGTTTCAGGGCCCACAGACTTCAGTCATGACAATCTCCTTCGGTTACTTCCTCTCTAATCAGCATCGAGCAATGCTTGACAAGTTGATCACCCACTAGATTCTGGGCTTTTGTGCATGTTATTAATAATGCACTTAACACACACACACACTCCTAGTGTACAAAGCCACACCTCTACTTCCAAAATGTGCTTGCCTGTATTTACCTTTCAAGCACGCAAATTCTCAGAGCGAGTCTTCGTTACACCAATGATTCATAATGGCCTTCAAATTCCTTGTTAGCATCCATTCACACATCTAAGAGTTTGGCAGGCTGGTCTTCTCTTCTCTCCCCTGCTCCACCTACAACCCTGCTGTGAACAACCACCCCTCCTTTCTGCAAAACCTTAGATCTGTCTAGCATACCATTTAATATTCTCCTTACAGTCCAATTCTCCCAAACCATTCTGTTTATCATTCCAGGCAGTGTTTACCAGTCTTCAAGACTTCAGCAGCATAATTCTGAAAATCCAAGTCTGTCTCCTAAGGGAGTGCATCGCCCTGTCCCACTGAGAACAAATGCCTGCCACCACCAACTTTCCCTTCAACAAGCTGCAGCAGCACAACAAACACAGCACGTGGCAACAAGAAACACGTTCTGAATTTGTGCTTTACAAGTAGCAGCACTTAAATGTTCCTTATGACTTATGTTTTGTACCAAAAAGCGGTCACACCATGAAAAGCCTAAGATTGATTAACTCTGCTATGCCACTAAATGCTTCTGAAGCTCCAGTATCCTTTGTGCATCAACCTCATTTTGAATTTGAATAAAAAATTCTGACAGGAGCCCAGCAGCACGCGAGTCCTCATTTTACTCGGCACAAACCTGTAAGTTCAGCGAGAATCTCCCGAACAGGCACTCCTCGTGCGTAGGTAAAGCCGTGAGCTCTGTAAGCCGTTATCACGTGGTCTGTAGGCTTGATGGCAACTTCAAGCCCTACACAGCAAGCTTCCTATTACAAAGGCATGAAGAAAAACACACCATTTTCAGAGTCAGCAGTGTGTCAAGGGCTAGCTATAGTCCCAAATACTTCAAATACCAGCAGAAAACAGGAAGAGCACAGATACAGGAGACTGCCTTAAAGTCCATGGTGTGGCAGGTCTGTCTCTGCAGAACCTGGAGCTACAACAGCCTTGAGCTCTAAATTCCAACCTGTTCTGATTTCAACTAACAAAAGCAAACAGGAGGGCAACTGTTGCTAAACGATGCCAAAATCAGAAATGAAGTAGTTGATCAAAAACGTAAAGATTTGTGTGATTGGTACTGGGAATCTGTTTTGTATTTGAAATCAGTAACTACAGAGATTTTGTGTAACAAATGTGACCGTAGAAACCTCGTATGGTATTGTCAGCGTCTGTGAAACCAAGGCAATTAGCCATGGAAACCAACAATGCTGCTTGGAAATACCCTTACCCTTCCCATCTTGATTTGAATAGCAAGGATTCCAATCAGTAGAGATAAGCAGAGGTGACCAATAATCAATTTAGAATATGAATACATAAAATAAACCAATCACTGTAAAGGTTAAACGTAATAACGAACATAGGCATTTTACGTAAAACACAGCGACTTAGCAGAAAAAGTGTACAAGAGGATGATGATTGTAATGCTATCCCTCATGCCTGCAATAAAGAATGCCTGCTTTCTAAAACTCTCAATTGAGTTTGGGGAGTTTTCTTCACCCATTTAGGGTAACAGAACCAGAAGCTGCAAAGATCTGTAGACTTTTTCCAGCCCCATCTCCCCTGTGAAGCATCTAAATAACTAAAATTTAAAAATGGCAGGGGGTTGGCAAAGTTTCACTAAGCTCATGAAGTCCCTTCTCCTGGCTGTTGCTTTGTAGTGGGCACATGATCTACAAGACACTGGAACAAAAAACATCAATGAAGCTTGAGAGGAGGACGTGGGCCTCCACACGTGTTGAATTTAATACGCTTCAGTTGCTCGTTCCTCACATCGAGCTGATCTTCAGCTGCACTTTGTGTTCACTCCCTCCCTATTGTTGTGCTAAGATCTCAGGGACACCCTTGTGTGCCACAACATTGTTTTTAAGGAGATAATGAACTAAATCATGATACAGCTACAACTTCAGACACTGTACACAGATACTCAGCTCTGGATTTACTCTCCACTCTATTCAAATACCTATACATCAAGTAAGGTAAGTCAGTATGAAAACTCCTGGGAAAAAAAAAAACCACATCTTACCTGACCATCGTATAAATGGCAGAAGCCACGAATAATCTTCTGCTTGTACAGCTGGTCAGACTTCAGCTCCATGCGTCGTATGGTCTGCATCGTCTTGTAGTAATGCAGCCCCTCCTCTCGAGTCATCACTGCTGTGGTACTAGGGCCCTCTTCCAGGCGATGGAGGTCACATTTCTGCAAAGTTGAACAAGTTGTTATTTCCTGGAAGGAATTCATCCTATTTATGAATAACACTTTTTTTTTTAATGATGTCTCAACTTCAAATTCAGATTTTAATATCTTTTAAAAAAGCCAGGAAAACCTAAGTTCGTAGGTCAAAATAGATGTAAAGTTTGTACACTATTTTCAAAATCAGGGAAATAAAAGCCTTACTTTTAATAAAGGCAGATTTCCACTGATGAAATGAAGCCCTGAATTCCTACTAGCAGTAGGTGAACTAAAGTTCTCATAAATTACTGGAAAAGCATATTTCCATGGTTGTTGCATACTCAATACTTGGTAAGAGCTACAGAGGCTCAGTGAAGAGACCAGAAAGATGGAGAGTTTTCTTCATGAAACAGTTTGTAAGATCTGGTCCCAAGACTGGACTTCATCTCTTCTACCCCCACTTGCATTAGCAGTAATAAACCACTGCTGCATCAGCCACCCTGCTGGTCAAACCACCATGTGTACAGCACAAATTCCAGCCCAAACCATGGAGTAGCGCTGGTTTTAGGTACCCGTACAAAACAAATCTAAAAAACCCCAAAAGCAGTCAGGTTCAGTGGAACAGATTACTCTGTCAGTGCAGGTTAAATGGCCAAAATACTGCTCTCCAGATTAGGGACCATTTATATTAAAGAGAAGTCTCTCCAGAGCAAATCCACTGACACCTAGATGAACGTTATGTAATACACGTGCACACTCCTCTGCTTCAGGGTTCACATAACAACTTAGACTTATCATCAACACAGGACCAAACACTGAACCTTGTATCTAGTCAGAAAAGACTTATATTAACATATTTTCCTCCCCTCTGCCTGTGGAACCACTTCAATACTTCACAGGCATGGACAAACAGTGAGCAGGTAAAAGGAGAACTAAACCATTTCCTTCAGAATTTCTTTTATCAATTCCTGAATGAAAAGCCAGTATAACTGCTACTGCCAACGGACGCCTTGCTTTTTCCCCAAGACCTAGCCACCATGGAAAGTTGACCGAATGTAACGCAGGTTTTTTGAGCAGCACCAAGTCAAACAGTAAAAAGGATGCTGTAGCTTTTTGCTCCAAAATCCACATGGACCTCAATCAGCTGCACGTTTGGGATACAGCACCCACAACCCCATAAAGAAGAGGGAGATGGAGAGAAGGGTAGGCAGCAAAAACCAGCTCTTTGTTTTAAAAGCATTAAGAAACCACTAATACTCTTCCCCTCTGAACAGAAAAGGTTCTTTAGCTCCTTTGTAACTCCACTCTCACAGTTCTGTTGCAGCATCACAGCTGCAAAGAATCACAGCTTCACATTCTTAAGAAACAAGTAACATTACTACCTACTGCCAAGCACAGTGCTTCCAGCTGCATTTAGAAATCACGGCAGGTAGTTAGGGGGTTGGATCTAGAAATTCAAACAGTATTTCTCTAACTGAAAAGATAGAGGGGCAAGCCCATCATGTCAAGATCTACAACAAGCACTTACACAGAACACCAGTATTAAGTATTTAGCTGATTTACCTTAATTTCAAATGTAGCTTCACTTGCAAAGTCTGCATAGTTACGTGATGCCACCATCACCCGAGATGCCTTAAAAAAAACCAAGACAAAACCAAAACATGAGCAATACTTAAATATAATAACCAAGCAGAAGTCACAATTCCTAACATTATTCCCAAACTGAAGTAATTTGTGAACGAAACTCTTCAGTGGCATATCCCATAACATGACAGAGCTTTTATTTTGTACATATGTGCTAGAAGTCCTTTAAAACCCAGCATTTAAAATTAAGACTACGGAAAGAAAATTTTTAATACTCCTGGTTATCCTAAAAAAAAAAAAAGGCACTTCAAAAGACCGATAAAAAACACAAAAATAAGTGTTACTCCCTTCACATACCAGAATGCATATATGAGTAGAGACATGACCAGTGCAGATTTTGATGGATTCTCTGCACTGACTGGAATTTTACCTTGATAGAACAAAAAAATTTATTTGGAAATAAAAACTCCAGCCACCCAAACCAGCAGATTTCTGGATTATGAACTACTCTTGCTCTTCCCTTTCACTAGGAAAAGAAGTTGGAGGAATTCAAGGCAGTAACAATGAAAAAAAAGAGCATCATTTAAGTAGTGGCCGTGCTGTTACCCACTTAACAACGATATGGAGACATAGAAGGTGACATACCCAAAGATAAAAGACATACAGAGCAACAGAAAGGTGGCATGGCAGGGGAGAGATAAGAAGCATGTTTAAAAATACACAACGGTTCTGTCTTGAAGAATGTGCACAAGCTATTAACTGGTAGTTTTAGATAACTTCAGTAAGCTTCACTGCAGCATCAGATAGGATGCTCACCTAAGCATGTGTGCATTGTGGCGACAGTGTAAGGAAGGCACTACACCTTTAGTGGCAATATCGCATCACTGATTGAGCTGCACGTAAGTTTCAGTAGCTCATCCAACCATGGAAATCACATATATTTTAGCTGAAGGCTCATCCTTTCAAACTCTGGAGAATACCCAGGTCAATGTCTCCAAAAAAATCTGATTGACAGGTATAAAGCTTGGACAAAGCCAAGAGAAATTTCTCAATCCTTGTTGGCTACCTACTCTGTTGCATATTTGATTTAGCAATCAAGACTCCCCCCTCCCTCTGGCCCACTATCTGATTAAACATTTAGAGTTCTGAATTTAAACCAAGTTTCTATGCTGTTTACCACAATACATTAGTATCATTGGTGAGGAAAAGCTGCTGTACTTCCAAATCTGGAAGTAAATCAAGAGCACAGGATACACAGAATCACAGAAAGGTAGAGGTCAGAAGGGACCTCGGTAGGCCACCTGGTCCAACTCCCCTGCCCCAGAAACGATATAAAAGCAACACTGAAGAGTCTGTACAAAAGTTCTAATACACGGCCAGTACGCATATCCAAAACAAACCTCGACAAGAGGGATTCAGGCCTTACCTCACTAACGGCTCCCTAAGTTAGCAGCACCAGCAAGAAAAAAAAAGAAAAAGGAAGAAAAGAAAAAAAGAGTAAGTAGCTATAATAAACAATTAGGGGAGGAGAAGTCAGCAAATTACTAGCCAACTAGAACACTGTAAGAGGTAATTTCCTTACAGGTAAGCTCTGTACCATGGAAATCCACGTGGCAATATCCACAAAGCATATATAAAACACTGCTTTGTGGATTAAGACTGCTTCTATTTATTTGGTAATTTATACCATCACTGTAAATACACCAGGATAATTCAAGACAAATATTTACATTTTTCAATCCTAGTGATTACCAAAACCCTGTATTAAGATATCCATGCCAGATCTGGTTTGGAATTCTAGTTTGGAATGCTGGATGTCAGGAGCAGGCCAAGCGCTTGCAGTAAAGGCCTAATTTTAGGCACCCATATTTGAAAATTATTAACACAGGTATTTTACTGGTAAATTAGGAAATACTTTTAGATGTACAGGCCCAACACACAGATGAAGATCTTCTGGTAAATCTGCTCGCTCGTGTCATTCTTACAGTCACTGACCTGCTTTTCCCCTCAAGAAGTGAATGCTTAGGGAAGTGAGCCACTGCAGAACAGAGGAGCAGGCACAGATTTGTTCTCAGTGGCAAAAAGGCAGCTAACTTCGATTTACCAAAAAGTACCCTTTCACACCGACTTGATCTTGCCAGCAATTTTTTTTCAGCAGGGTTAATTTTTCCTCACGGCCACAGCCATTGTAACGGAACAAGGAGAATGAAGGGGTAAAAGGAATATTTTTCACACACGTGATAAAATACAACAAATGACACACTAACGCAAAAAAAAAAAAAATTACAAAACTCGAAATACATCTGAGGAAGAGATGAATAGGGGCTGTTGTTTGAGCAGGGGAGGGTGAAGCAGCTCAGTCAGTCAGATGGCTGAATTTCAGACGGAAGGAGAAGAGTACGTTTACCCCCAGGTTAGGATCTGACCTGTGCCGGCAGCCCAGAGACATAAGAACAACAAAAGGCAAAGCAAAGGACCCAGAGAAGGGTTTCAGGAATGAGCCAAAACATTTCGTACCTACGGAACACGTGACGAGCGAAGAGACCACCGTGCCCGGCACTGCCGAAGGGCCTGGGCGGGGCAGCGAGGGCCGCCCGTGCTGGAGGGGCCGGTGGCC
>NW_010241215.1:0-42070 GCF_000690775.1 Eurypyga helias
GGCTGCGGGAAGGAGGAGCGCCGGGACCGGAATTGTGCCGTGGGGGTTATCCTAAATGGGTGCCGTAAGGTCACCTCCACGGGAACGACGCTACGCGCACAGGAACACACGAAGAACCGTTTCTCGATGTTTGGAGTTTGTATTTTTACGTACTCTGATTTTATGTTGAACCTGCCAGCTGTAAGGTGCTGTGGCTTAGCTGCATTCGTACACACGCTGCTTGGGATTCAGAGTCCACAGGGTCTGGCATTAGCAGCATAATTAATAGCATTTTTTGCTAAGGAGTATCATCATTTTGATGCTTCAAGTCTTCAAACTTTCCTGGTCCGGCTGTAAGTGCACTACTTGCATTTCAAAAGACGGAAGAAATTACATTTCCCATCTCTACAAGGTTGCAAGATAAAGTATAAGTTCTAACAATATTAAAGTATTATACTTAAAGTATAATATTGTTAGGACTACAAAAGATAGTCTTTGGTTCAAGATCACTTCATATTGTTTATGGAGCATTGGTCCTGTGTCATATTTGAGAGAGAGATAGGAAATATTTGGTTGTCAGGTCTGATAGATGTTAAGAAAAAACATCTGCTGAAATGGATCCGTGAGAACAAGCAATGGTACTGGGAAATGAGAAATTAATCAACATGTCTATACAATTTAACTGTGACTGTGTGGTTTACCACGTGAATATTATCCCTGTGCCTAGTGCTGGAGTATTGTTAACACTGTGTCTCTGCATGACCACCCATGGAAAGAGGGTAGAAAAAGGTGAATAATTAGTAACATGTAGGCTCTGTACCGATCAGTACAAGCACATTACCATTTATAGTAGGGTATGGTAATAATGTATTATATAAAGGTGATGTTTTTACAAGTGTCTTCAAATATTGTTGACAACCTGTACAAACATATTACTGTCATAACACCCTACTAACACACTGTGTTGGCACCTTTAGCATTTTAATGCTTCACAAGCAACAGAGCAATATTTATTATGATAAACTCAGTGACAATCTCAGCTGATTTACCTGTTAATCCATTCATTCCCAATCGGCAACTTAAAAAGAACCGCAACCTACATCAATTATAGCATTGTATTATGTGAGTTCACTTGCTTTCTCAGTCGAGAATAGTATCATTGCTAGGTGTTATTTTAAAGTCAAAAGCATTTCATGTCCCATCATCTGATCAGCTTAAGGAGAATTTAGGTGTTAATGCTCACTTGAAGAGGGCATTGGAACACAGAACCCCGCTCTTTTTTAATTCGCTTTGTGTGTAGGGTTCCTGTGCAGTCTCAGAAACGAGCTGCTAGACAGCAAAGGCAGCAGAACAGCTTTGATGTAGGTAATTGATGTCTCAGAATGCCAGCTGGAACAGAGTCCTCTGCACCTGCAGCAGCCTCTCTGGTTTACAAACATGTTTTGTCTCCTGTCCTAAACAAATAAGGATTAAAACCCCCATCCTTTGGCTTTGTGCCATCTCTTGCCGGTCGCTTCTTACATGTTTTGGCCACCTAAGTTTTGAAACTGAGCAATATGACTCTGACAGCACTTCAAGTTCCCTGTCAGTTAGTGGTTGACACTGAGTGCCAGTGTGCTATTTTGGCACAAAAGCCTGAGGCAATACTAAGCAGGAGCGATACTACCTTTCTTTGCAGTATGGCAATACAGTTATTCAAATTGTTAGCTCATAATTCATCTGACTAGTCACAGAAGTACTAATGGCCAGTGTTTCAGTGACAAAGCAATGTTCCTAGTTGCAGGGTGTTTTGTAACACTAGGCAATGGTTTGATTTACTGCTGATATTGGAGAAAAGGTTCCATCCGAATGATTAAATCTATTTCCTGTCTCTAAGATGTAAACATCAACAGACTTCTGACCAAAGACTAGGCAAGTCTAATGCTAGTAAGTGCAGGAAGTTTAAGAAGATCATCTCTTCAAAGGGGTATAGTCACGGACTCTGAAATACTTCCCACCAAGTGAAGAGCTCTCATCCCAATTCCACAATTCAATCATTTCTTAGATCCAGCACCTCTGTCTTTGTGTCAGTTCTGGTTTTTGATCTATGAATTCTTTGACATTTTCCAGGGAAGAAGAAATGCAAGCCTGAGACTGACTTGAGAAGTGGCGAAGCAGCGCACTGAAGACTGTAGTTCTGTGAGTTATTGCATTGCTAATCTCACCACGTGGCACATTTAGTGAGATAAAGAGTTGTGGTCTAAGAAACATTCACTGTCTGTGTCCCTAAGTCTAGTTATTTCCTAGACACTTCATTTTATTTGAAATTCAGTGGATAGCAGTATTTTTCCATGGGGAAGCCATAGAGCTTTCTGACATAGAGTAAGATTTATAGAGTCAGAGGTATTACCTACCTCAGTATATTTTTCAATCTAAATATCATACTAGCTTGTAATGCCATTTGTGTTCATTTGATTGTTTTGCAACCATGAAAACATTTTGTTTTCTGCTTAGCAAATGATGACCCCTGATGAGAGGAATTTTTTAGGTTAAAAATGAGTTCTGAGACACGAATTTCACAGGACTAAACTCAGGTGAAGTTGTATTGGCCTTGATGGAATTGCATGCCATGTCCCAGCTGTGAATGTGACTTCAGCTTCCCACAAGAAGAGCACAAATCTTTTCAATTAATTCACAAGTGCAAATACTGACTAATTACTGTTATGGCTGACACTGATTAGTGGCTTTCTGGTGAGTATGGAGCTGCTTATTCAATATGAAACTTAGCTCTCAATACCGGATAATAATATCTTCTTGCAGGACCAACCCAACAGCATTATAATCTGATAACAACCATGTTGTTGTTAGGATGATTCACAAAGCACGAAACATGTCTGTACATCTACAGAGCTAGAGGCCAGAATCTGAAGCTAAGGCGTACCAAACAATAAGCGATAACCAATTATGTTCTCTCTGATTTTACTTCTTCAAGAGAACGTGTGTCTGAACCTTAGTTTTCTTTCTCCAAATGCTGTAGTTTGGGTGTAAGGATCCATTATTTCATATGTTCTTAAAGTAAGAATACCTATATAAAGAAATTGCAAGTTGTATTCACTCGTTCCCACCAGCATTTGGTAGGTTTTGGAAGAAAGATAATGAGAGCTACTAAACAGGATGCAAATTACTTACAGAGAACTACCAAGGATCATCAATAATGGTCACAAAATCTACTCGGCCAAGCTCTACTGCTTGCAGCCTACAAGGTGGCTTGTTCAGGATGAGCCCAGACAAGTCTGGGCCAGAAATGCTACTTTGAAACCGTAGGGGAAGAATAAAGCACCCTGCCACTTCTTTGCTGTGAGAGAAGGCAGAGGATTTTTTGTGCCAGGCAGCTCAAGAGCTGCTACCTCTGCTGCTTGCTAGAGGAAGGGGTGGGAGTGGTGGCATGTTTCCTCTTTCACGCTGTGTGGTCAAAGGCAAAGGAGGAGCTGGGGCTGCAGCTGCACCATGGTGCTGCTTGGGGCAAACATTCAGCTCTGCTTCTGTAGCGCAGTGCCTCACCAAGACCCTGTTCTGGAGAGTTTTTACAGAGCTCTTTCTTACTAAATCCCCGGACAAGTTCATACAGTAGTGAAGCAGGAATAGTATGACATACCTGGTCCGTAGCTCACTGTCATGCAAGTGACTGCAGGTGTGGCTCCAAACGCTCTTACATCCAGATGGGCTCCAAAGTGCATTAACTAGAAGGTACTTCTTACAACCATTTTATACATGGGATAGTGATGGGACTTAATGAGATAAAACGTACGCATTATCCTACAAAATAGACACGGATTTGCAGTTCTAAATTAGGGGTGACTAGCATCGGAATATGAGCAGTCGCCTTCCCTTTCATTACTGGTGCTACAGGACCACGGTCATTAATATGGCTATAAACTCAGACCCCAGTAAGTGTCAAACATCCTTCCAACTTTGTATTGCTAAAGGCACTGAACACACTCTGCAAATTTGGAAACTGTTCTCTTCCCAGACTATTGCTTGTGTATACCTGAAGGTTCCAGTGTAATTCTTGACAATGCTTTGTCCAAAAGGGCAGCCGATATTTATCCTATGGTGTTCCACCATAGGATTTTCTTAAGTTAAGGTCCATTAGGGTTTTTCAAGGCCCTTTCAGTTGCTCTTATCAAATAACACAGGTCACCCTCACTTCACAGCAGAGATTTAACACATAGTGTTCACTCTGTCTTAACACTGAGTGGAGTGGGGATTTTCTCTGTATTTTTAATGGTGATAGGATTTTTTGCAAATCCACCATTTTAAGTAATTTTTTAGTATATTTCCTTTATTCAGCCCTAAGCTACCTGATCTTCCCCCATCCATTCTCCTGCACAGACTTTGTTTTTCCTGGGAGCCTGGATCAGAGCTGCCCACAGGAACAACCCCTCAGGAATCAGTCTGCCATCTCTTCCCAGGCAGATCTGTAAACCCATTGGAAGGTCAGGGAACAGAAGCAGGAGGAGAGAACACAAGAGAAGGAGGAGAAAACAAGGTGGTTGTTGTAGGCTCTAAACACAAGCTGCAGTGCTGCGGTGAGAGTGGTGGGAAGGGAGAGGAGCAATTAGTCTGAGAGCCCAGCTTTTAGTCATGGCCTGGCCAAGAGCTGAGCTAAAAGGTGTTAGAGTAGATCTCTGGTCAGCCCCCAGACCGCTGTGCAGGCAGGGCCTCAAATCATCTTGCTAAGAACAGTGTGGGAGAAGCTAAATGTGCAACAACTTCTCATTTTAATTCTAAACAACACTTTTTCCTTTTCTTTTAACTCAAATGGCTGTGGAGATTCTGTGATCTGAAGGGACTCTGTCACTGCCTTCACAGCAGAGCTGATCCAAAAGCCCCTGGGAAGAGTGACCAGGTGCTCAAGGGAATCAGCACCCAGGAGAGGAGGCCCCAGATCTGCAGTGCAATCCAGCTGCATGGAACCACCACCCGCTGGTGGGAACACACTTGCTCATCTGAGCCGTGGCAATAGCAGTGGGTAAAGGGCTGCCATCTTCACTGTGATGTTGGTGTCTCCTCTCTGTCAGACTATATTAGAGTGTATCCAGGGCCTCCAACAGTTTATTAGGACTGTACAAGAGTTCTGCAAGGAAGCTGATAATCCCAAAGGAGGGTGGTTGATACATTTAACCTGATTTCCTCACAATTTTGTGTCTGGTTCTTCATACACACCTTCTCTATTCACATCCAACAACAGTTACTACATGACAGGATCAAAGACACCAGACTTTCCTTTGCTATTGCCACCTTTCATTTCTCAGGTGTTACGCAAAGACAGCTGCCACAGCAAATATAGCACTTTTATTAGCACCAGCAAACAGATATATTACAGCAATACTCTGTATGGTTTATAGCGGTGGACCTGCTTAGAAACAAGGAAAATAATGGTTTTTTAAACATTATCAAAAAGTGTAAAATAGCAGTACTAGAGTCATTATAAAACCACGCTGTGTTGTTAGGGCTTTTTAATTCTCATAATGCCATGGGAGGAATACACGATGCCCGTGGTAATGCTACATCTCTGGCAGGTAGTCCTCTGTGCTCAGCAACAGCATGCCATTTGCAACAGGATCAAGTAGCAGAAGCTAGCCACGCGATTCCTCTCCTTGCTTGGGAACTCCTGTATTTTGAAGAGTTTAAAGAGCAAGTAAACTGTGTCCAGACTTTTGTTTCTGGACAACTTGCAAGTGCAAGGTTACACTTCATAAATAATCTGCAGAAGGCACTTCAGGAAAACAAACAAACAAACAAAAAAACCCCACCACACTGGACTTGCAAACAAGGAAATTAAGTGGAAATTTCCAAGCCTTTCTTACTCTCTCCTGTTACATTAACAAAACCAGAAACCTTCCTGCAGGTGACAACAGAGTAGCCACCGATGTTCTGGTTGGGTTGAACAGCTACTTTTGAAGTCTTTTTTCAGAGGCTTGGCATTGGCTGTATGCTTCAGTACCTATGTTTCTCTGAGTTTGGATGGGTGGAGTTCATTGTCGTTTCCTGCTTTTCTTCTACCACACTAATTACACCATCAGCTTTTTTTGCTGTCAGAGTGCTTTAAGAAAATCGAACTGTGAGTGACTGGTATCTGAGCCAATATTTGGAAAAGAAATCCCACTCCAGACCTATTTGTAGGTCCATCTCCATCTTACCATTTCATGTACCACCATCTTTAAGCATGTCTTCAGCTGCTCACAAAGAATTTACAGTGCCTTGAGCTTTCCAGGTGTGACATTTTAGATTACATTACCTTGGAGGCAGAGACTGTGTCTCCTCCTCGTTCCTGCAAGCAGCAAGCACAGAATGCTAGTGTTGCAACAGCAAAACACCTAAAGTAGTTTTCATTTTTAAACGTTCCTCTCTGTTGTTTTGAACTCAAGGATGCAAATATATATCTATAAACACACAGTATGGACCAGTAAATACAAATAATGGATCTGAAAGTGTGAAGAAGAGACTGATAAAGGGAAAAAAAGGTGCTGTCTTCAAGAAACTGATGCATACTTTCTCTGTTTCTCTTGTCTGCTTTCAATCAGGAAAACATCTGCCTTTTGAAGTAGGCCTCCTTGTTCTGTATGATGTATCAGTCTGCAGCCATCAGAAAAGTTTTCACCCAGAATTATTAAAATTTTGAAGAAATTGAACATGAGCAAAATATTTTTTCTTAAAGGAAAGCTAATTTTACATTTCTGCCCCAAATCACAGTGAGATAAATCTCAGCATCTCAAAGTTTCACAAATCTTACATCGCCAAATTCACCAGACCAAAATTATGTGGCTCTTACATCACGGCTTCTCAGGACTTTATTATGCTGTATCGCAGTCTGAGTGATGAGCTGTTAAACGCGTCACACTTATGCATACACTTATGAAATAAAAGGCTCAATAGAAGTTGTATTATGTGTGTGATGGATTTAAAAAGAAAAAACAAACACAGGAGTAGGGAGCTTTCTTTGTGTCTCACAAAACATCTATCATTTTCTTAGCTATCAGCACAGCTCTTTCAATAGGTTTGAAAGATCTGAACTATTCATCATAAAGGTAAATTTGCTAAAAGCATCAGCTGTTTAAAAACGTTAAGCTATAAAGGGGGTGGGCAGAGAACTCACAACGAGTCCATTGTTCTGCTCTAAACCCTGTCTCTCTGAGCCAGAAACAAAACCGAGCTGGACAAAAAGGAGGTCAAGCCATCTAGTGGTACACCAGGCAGATACGCAGCCTGCTGGTGTCTGCCTTCCACGGGGATGCTCACAGAACGGGACATTTCCCACATTTGGATAGGCACTGGACTCCGCAGCAGTGAGACATCTAGGGAGCAAGCCAAAGGGCGCAGGACACTGCAGCAAACTGGGAGAGAGGTCGTCAGGGGAAGTAACCATATCAAACACGCGGTGAGCTTTTGCTAGGTGGGCAAGGAAGAGCCTGCGGTCACGGCTCTGCACCAACCACAGAAGTACACCTCTTAGAGCTGCCTGCTGACAGGGCTCAGTCAGCCTTTTTGCCTAAATACATCTATGTCCTTGTGAGCTTGCACTTGCCGCCCTGCCTGCCCCCACACAGCAGTATTCAGGGAAAAATCTGGGCAGTTTTCCATTGTTCCACAGCAGAGAACAGCATGTCCAGAGGGTACACGCAACAGAATGGCGCAATACGCTCAGGTTCCACTTCACACAAGGAAAAGAGGTGTAAGCCGAATTGTCACAAGTGAAACAAGAATGATGCAATCAAACACACAAAGCAAGCTATATGCTTAGTCCAAGTCAGGATGAAACACTTGCCTACCAAGTTTATTGAGTGAACTGGTTTATATTTTCTATACGGTTACAAACCAATAGAAAAAGCTTCATCTTGGCAAGGCCTGAAGAGACACCGAAATATTAAACCTTGAAACACATAAAAGGAAAGAATAAAAACCATACAGTAGGTGTGCCTGAATACCTCTCAGTATTCAGCCCAGTATGCCAGAACTCCCATTCCATAAGTGATCTCAGTGCCTAGAAGCCCATGTCTCCTTGAAAGCAGTAAGCTGCAAGGCCTACGGGGCCTAGTACACAATCTCCCTGCACGGTATTCAGTGGGAGAGCCTAAGCAGTCTGGCACAACCACCAAGATTAAAGATACTGCCTCTCCGACACAGTGACCAGCAATTGATTTCCATCTGTGTTTGCTAACCTATGGAGTAACAGCATGATATTAAATTACCTGTTGCTACATTTTACTCCAAGCCATTTTGACTGCTACTGAACTCTTTTGAAATATCCAATTTTGTCCAAAGCACATCCCGTTCTTGGCTTACATACACGTGAAACTGCATTGCAGGTTGTACTCAGCTACAAAACACTGGCCAAAGTACATTCATGCTTAGACCAGGCACAGCCAGGTAAATATAGAATAATTCTGCAAAACTCCAAGTAGTTACTTTGTTCTGTAAGTGGGAATTATTGTACCCAAAACCAAAATGTTTCATTTCAAGTAGTTACTGCAGCATGAACTGATTTTAGCAGACACATTTATTCTCTATCAGAAAACGTAGTGCTGGAGGGAGTACAGAGGATATTGCTTCCCTTGAGGTAAGGGATATCCAAAGTCAGCTCCAGTCAGTGTTACTTGCTGACAGCCACTAGCATAGAAAAGAAATACAGCTGTTTCCTACGGAGTGGTATCAACTACTGTATCTCAAACTCTCACTTCTATTTGTGTAGTGTTTCTGTTACCTACACATCACTAAAAAAAGCAGAAGGGGACATAGCCGGTTGGTACTTTGAAGTGGTATTTGTCATTGATTCTCCTATCAAAAACTGGAAAGTAGATGAGGATGCAAATTCATCATGGTTGTTTTGTCAGTTCTGTTCCAAGAAGTGTTTGGCCATGGAGAGGCCAAATGAGCCTCCCAATGAGCAATTATGGTCATATTTCACGTAGCCTTTACCAAACATGCTCTCTCACCGGGCTAACAGAGAATGTAGCTGCCCAGGGCGCGCAGCATTGTGTTCCTCGGTGGGATGGCTGCCTCATGCCATATGGCTTTGCCCCTTTCATTTCACTGATGGATCACACCTGATATGAGTGTTGAATCCTACACCACAACACTTCCAGAGCTGTCTGAAGCCACAGATGTTAGAAGGAAAATGAGCAGAAACTGTGCTTTTTACTTGTCTCTTTTACCCACTGGGAAGCAGAGTCAACAGGTAGGCTTGAATGGCCTTTCTTAGAGCACCTCAGTAAATCAGTGGCCAGGTTTGCTGCCTGTTCCTGCACTCTGCAGTCAGTAAGAGGCTAGGGCAGAAGGCTAGACATGACCATCCTGCTTCAAAATCTGCCTTTTTTTGTTTTCCCAGGTGAACAGGGTTTAATCTTTGTAGTATCCAACTCGAGTAATGTAAAAATTTGCATTCCTCTGCCATACATTTTGGATATTCATCAAAACGGCATTATTTTTTAAAGACTCAAAACTGGAATTTAAAAGCTGCTGACTTGAGAAAAAAGGAGCACAACAGAGAAGGGCTCCATTTTCTGGGGCAGAAAATATGGAAACAGCACCTATTTCAATTTGTAAAACACCCGCTGGGGTCAGGGTGGGGAGGTCTGGCAATGAGTAAAAGCGTACAAAATCCTGCAGGCATCTGGGGCTGTCTGCACTCAGAGCACCGCTGCTGTCTTACTTTCTACTGCTCTGCAGGTTGCCTGCTGTGCTCTGCAAACACACTCCTCTCCTGTGGTTATTTCTGAAGCAGCTCCTTAAAACAGATGTCCTTACATGTGCCTCTTCCCCACTACATAAATAACAGTTTGCCTCATGCTCCTGCCATCCTTTTGAACTAAATTAAAAAAAAAAAAAAAAAAGGAAGTAGAGGGAAAGAAGAGTATCCCTTCCCACTGGTGATTTCTTTTGTAACTGTTGTGGTACTGTCACTCTGTTGCTTTCGTGCCCTCCTTAGGGTGAGCCTCAAAGGCTTTTTCCTTTCTGGCCTTCTTCCTTGCCCTTCCCAGGATTTTTCCCTCTTTAGTCCTTTTCCAACTCTCTCCCACTTCTCTGACTTCTGGAGGCACTGTGAACACCCGACGTCACACAGAAACTTCCTCTTGAATACTACTACCAAGGAAGGATCCACACATACTAGTTAAAATTTGTCCTCTTTGCAGTCTTTCTGCAGCTGGCAGTACCATTGCTTGCCATCCAGGCATGCCTGCTGTGGGCATCCCAGACTCTTCCCTCTGAGGGAATCATTCTCTTCTCTTGGCAACACGAACATCAGTATACTCCGAAAGAAGCAAACTGAACGTGTGCAGAATGGGCCAGCTCGAGGTGCGTGGACGCTGGCACATTCCTGTGAATGGGATAGAACCAAACCAGTACCACCACCAAGAACCAGCCGACCACCTCACTGGAAAGGGCTGAACCAAACTGCCATGTTCCCTCTTGGTCTCTCCTTAGGAACCAGCCTGGCACATTGCAGCTAGCTCTCAGAGGATCTGCTCTGCTCTCCCACAAAGCAGCAAGCCCCAGCGTGGACTTGTGGCTTCCAAAGAATGTGCGGAGAACAGCCTTAACTCCAAGACTATGTAACTTTCATTTTTGGGCTCTGAATCTAGGGCAATAAACCAAGCAGTTACCAGCCTGTCCTGTGCCATGTAAAAACATATGAAGTAAAATATCCTTGATAATGATATTTAAGCCAAAAAATCTATCTATTAGCTTTCATGCATACAGGGACTGATTCTGCTAGCCTTGCTCACAGAATATCCAGGAGGTATCCTTACAGGTTTGAAGAGAACTGATCAGTAAAGTACTCTTCAAGAGCAGAGGAAGCAAGCACAAAGCAGCAGAGGAGTTACAAAGGCCTACAAACTTTGAGTCCACACATGGAATGCCACCTCTGAGCAGATCAATAGGAGTTTTGCGGTTTTGGCTATGGGGTGGAGAGGTTTTACCACACAGCTTACTGGGCAACGTTCTTACCGAAGTACAAAACAAAACCACTCTGCAGAGCCAAGGGCTTAGAACAAGAGAAGAATATTTTGCCCCATAGCCAAGGCCCTGTGTACAGTCATCAATTAAATCACCGGAAGCTACAACAAGAGAGTATGGTCTGTAAGATGCAACATCTCGGAGACAGTCCTGGTGGCGTAACGGCATAATGGCTGGTGTAGCACTGTTGTCCACAAGGCCTCTGGCCTCCCAAGGTCTGCTTCACACACGGACAGGCCTCCCACACCCTGTGGAGGTTTCAGCCTAATATTTACATCTCCCTTCTGCTGGCTTGGCCAACAGAAGAAACTAAGAAGATGAGCATTGCCCACTAGGCACAGCGCTGTGAACCTTTACACAACCGCCTTTTTAACATGGAAATGGATGTTGTCCACAAGGCCTCTGGCCTCCCAAGGTCTGCTTCACACACGGACAGGCCTCCCACACCCTGTGGAGGTTTCAGCCTAATATTTACATCTCCCTTCTGCTGGCTTGGCCAACAGAAGAAACTAAGAAGATGAGCATTGCCCACTAGGCACAGCGCTGTGAACCTTTACACAACCGCCTTTTTAACATGGAAATGGATCACAGTTGTTATTTCAGGAGGTGGTCACTGGCCCAACCACTCAGCAATGGGAAAGGGAAAACTTCAGTTGCTGCTCTGCCCAGAAAAAAGAAACCAAATCCAAACCTAGTGTGACATAACCCTGGAGGTACACACTGAAGTTACACTAGAGGGTTCCATGGTGTGTTTAAAATACACCCAAGCACAAAACCAAAATAAACCAGTTTAGAGGAGATAAAGTAAGATCAAACATCCTCTGCCCCCCAGAGCAGCTGTGTTGGGGTACACACAGGCTCCAGTCTACGTTTGCTGGCACACAGAGCCCACAGGTAGCGGTACTGACACAGTTACCCAGAACTACCCAGACACACTGACAAAGGGTCAGGTCATTTAACAAGAATGTTATTTCCCCTTCAGGGTAAGGGCGAGATCATGGTGCAAGCCCAGGACCCTGAAACACCCAGTCTTGGTGCAGTACAGCATCCTCCATCAGAACAACTGAAGCTCTTGGCACATTAGTGAGGAAGTGAGGGCAGCAAAGACGTCTTGATGTCCTTGCCCACTGCAATAGGCAAGGGCTTAAAAATCACCAAAACACGTGTTTCAAGTACAACTCAAAATACATAGGTCACTGTCGCACAGTATAGGGGAGTGCTGACAGGACCTTCTCTTCAGGGGAACAGGCTAGGGATGGCAGACAGTAGCACAGCACACCAGCTGTGGCTGGCCCTCCACCAGCTCTAGGACATGCTTCTCCAACCCCACCAGGACAACACCTCTCTCTCCTTCCCTCCCACCACACCCCAGACTTCACCTTTCCCATACAGCCATCCTGGCAGCCAGGAGGGGGTAGGCCAGGAACACTCATTCCAGGTGGACATGACACCATGCCTCTGGCAATGGAAGGAGCTTGCTGCAGGTCACTTCACCCTGCCACAAAAGTCTGAGCCAGCCCTCCCAGACACCTTCTGAGCCTTACTGCCACCAGCTGAGGGGAAAAAACCCACCCCACCCTAGTTCTGTTTAATTTTAAACCAGTGAAAGCTGATTATTGCTGTAAGCCTAATCCATGCCTGCTCTCTAAATGCAAAGGGAAAACTATGTATGTTTTTCCTTTATATAGCAGAGAGGAGTAGACTAGGATGAGAACCTCTTTAGGAATTAATTAGGAATCAGAGGACTTGATGAGAGCTGTCCAGTTTGGTCCTTTTTCTTTTAATCTACTGTTGCAGGCAGGAGTTGAAAATCTGCTACACTAAAGCTCTCACCACAGCGTGGTCAGCTGTGTGCTATCAACACTTCCATCCTGCAGGCTCACTCACACGTGGAAAAAAAAAATATTCTTGCATGTCAAAAGCAGTAAATTTCAAGAACAGCAGCAGCTGCCAAAAAAAAAAAATCACAGAAGCTTAGGTGCTAAACCTTTGTTCCAGCAGTTGTGGGCAATACATACCATGCTGACTGCATCAAAACACGGGCAACAGATGCACTTTGACAGCAAATCCTCTTTCTTCACATTTAGGTGTATTAACTGTTTGAGTAAGGGCTTCCTCCCACACACCTCTTTTCTATCTGCCTTAATGTATGGCATTCTGCCACCCAGGGAGCAAAATACCTTCACCACCTTCTTCGGGTCACAGAACAGCTCCAGCCAAGGCTGAGGCTAAGCAGCCTCCCAGCTGTCACCACTTGAGTCTCACAGGAGTTGAAGCCGATTTCAAGGCAGCAGACATCAAAGTCACATCAAGCAAAACTGATCCATTCCTTCTGCAAAAACTACAGAGGGAAGGGCAAGCAGTAACACTCCACAGACCTTCTAGAAGAATGTAGTGCGAGGAGCAGAGCTGTACTGAAACAAAAGCAATGCAAGGAGGCTGCTAGGCTGCCCAGAAGCCCCTGGAGCCAGGGGAAGGTAGCAGCCTCAGCTGTAGCCATTACCTGGTCTTGGCCCGCTGGCAACAGAGCCAGAGAGCACTACCTCCACAGATTCTCTTTCTGCAGATGGCAAATACATTTTCAGACTGCATTTATGCCGTCCTATGCTTCATCGGAGCAAATATTTGCAGGACACTCAGTGCTTCTCTGTTTGACCTGTCCTGAGCTGCCCCCTACTCAGACCCAGATCCTCCCTTCATCCTCCCCTGCCTGGTAGTCTTTGCTTTTTTATTTGCATGGTTTGCTGGGAGGATCAGTGTGTTGTGCCCCTTACCTCCCTGCAGTGGTGAAACCTGACAGACTTAACCTAAAGCCTATTCTCTAGTGCTGTCACTGTCATGAAAACACTGATGTCTGCTCCTCTTCTCAGGGTTTTCACTGCAGATGCACACCAGATAAACATGGCCCACTTGTACAAGGTTGAATGGCTGTCCTCAAATACTTGAGTCCCTTCGAATCTGATCCACAACACAATTTTAAAATAGCATGAGTACCAGCAAAATGGCACCAGCATGACCTCATCAAATTACATAATCCCTAAATGAAAACACTTGTAGTAATCCTGCAAGGCTTAAAATCAGTTTCTGACACAGACTGGACAGAGTTAACGGAACCAGAAGCTGCACCCAGTCCTGGTGCCTCATACTAGGGGTGGGCACCTTTACTAGTACAGGCAAGATCTGTACGAGTAACCTTTTGACAGGGTTACTGGTCTGGAAGGAGCTAGGATGGTTCAGTTGGGTGCAAAGAGCCATGGAGAGCCTCTTGTGGGCTTGCAAACCAAAGCAACATTTCTGATGAAAATTAGATATTCAGCATCTGGTGCTTGATGGCATACAGCGACAGCAGAAAAACTGCAAATGGATGCCATCATCCGTAACAAGATGCTATAAATGTCCACAATTTCCTAAGTGCTTTTCTTCAAGGGTAGTCATATGCCAGAGCAGCACTAGTCTGCCGCTGAGAACCTTGCTCCCCTACTGACACCAGCATCTTCTAATCCTCTGCAGTGCAGTTGCTTTATCCTTATCAGCAGGGCCCACAAAACAGTTTGCAGAGCAGCAGGCTGGTCAGGTTATCTGGCAGCCTTAAAGCTGTCTCTGCCTGACAAATACCACATGCTCTGTTCTAGCCAGGGGCTAACCCTTGCTTGCTACAGTAAGACAAGCCCAGTGGTAAATAAAGCTGAAGTCAGATCCAATTAATATATCCAAAGGGAAGCCTGGTAACGTCAGGCAGCCAGGTGAGTTTGAAACCTGGGCTTCCACAGAACAACGCTGGCAGCAGCTGCGATCAGATCCATGACCCACGGCACAGCCCCAGGCTGGCAGGAGCCACACATGCTGTGAAAGCGGGCCTCGTCTGCGGCTGTGAGAGAAGGCACGATCCCGGTTCGTACCATCTCCGGCAGGATCACTAATGCGAGGCAGGCAAGAGGGCCGGCCAGCTGTACTTTTAACGAGCTAACAGGATGAAACAACTGATTGGCACCACACAGCGCCTAGTCTGGGCCGACTCACGCCTCAAGCACAAACAGCTCTATCCTTGGTCACATGTCAACTGTCACACACGAGGAACATTTTTTCCCCCCAACTAAACGTGTATCCATAAAGTCCAAACAGGAAGCATGCCCCCTCTTGTGTAAACTCCCCTACAGGCACGGAACCTCCATTGCTACATAACCTTTCCATGAAGCTATTTCCTATGGCAGATGAGCATTTGCAGAAGGCCATTCTGTGGCGGATACCACCAACAATCCCTTGGGGGAGGGGGACCCCACAGTTTTGTCTCGCAATTTCACGTTCCTTTTCCAATAGCTTTTCCCTTTTACCTCCTGGCTCGAGAAGATCCCCTGGTTCCACCTGGAACCTTTGATCGAGCTTGCTGCTGAGTCATGCTGACAGCTCAGCCAGGCTGTCACGCCCAGCTCCCCAGCCTCATGCACACGTTACACTCTCCCAAAAAACTTTCCCTATGATGCTGAACAGCCAACACGTTACATCTAGGTCTGTAACACAAATACGGTTACGTCAGCTCAGTGAGGACAGAAATAAAACACAAACTTGGTGTACCTGTTAGTCTCTCCCCTTCCTCTCCCCCCCCCATTTTCTCAGAAGAAAGTAGATTATAGCTGGAATTTGGTGTTATTTGAGCTTGTCTTCTGTCACTTCTTGGAAGAGGTGTAACCCCTTACCCTTGGAATGAATGTAAAAAGTGTGTATTAAAGAACCTATTATGTGGAATGACCGGTATTTTCATAAGCTTAAGAAAAGGCCTATGAAGATATCACAGTAAACGTGTGAAAGTTGATTTTATGGAGGCAAGATGACATATTCATGAAGCTTCCCTTATTGATAAAACTTGTGCACAAATAAAGCACAACCAGTTTGAGCAGTATTTCTATTTTCAATGGAATTTGTCTAGGAAGGAGCTAAGTCTTTCAGAAGGCATCACAATACATTGAAGTCCAATAAGACATTTCTTCAGCAGAGGAAAAGTAACAGTTCTCCATAGGAGAGTTGTAGCAAATCACATCAGGGGGAGGCTGTTACTCCTTTGCAGGCACAGACTCTCAAACATGGAAACCCTGTGCATCTAAAATTAAGGCTCCAGTAACAAGCCAGACTCCCTAAAAAGTAAAGTGGGTATCTATGAGATAGTAAAGAGTTTGTACATATTGCTATTTATCATGATCTGCAGTTCCTTCCTTTTTGCAAGCTTCACCATGCATTTACTCTAGAACAATCAAAGAAAAAAAGAACCTTCCCCTCAAGCAGATCCAATTTTTGCTCTTGTGAATTTACACTTCCACTACATTTCCAGTTCTGCCATTCTGTCGTCCAGGGCAGACAAGATCTTAGCGATGTAAAGAGCAAGCAGGAAAAAATCATCATGAGATCCTCAAACATCTCTCACTTCAGCCTTTCTTCACAGAGCACAAACCAGACAGAACAGCACCCAGTTGACAGCATTTCTTCTTTTGAAGGTCAGCTTTAAAAGAAGGAGCTACCATAGCTACCTCAAAAGCCCATGAAGCATTTTTATGGAGGAGGGAGCCTGGACTCTGGAAGAAGGCAGCACGAAGACACAGGCATGTGCTCACCCAGGGAGCCACCCCCACGGAAATACGCCTTATGCTCCCAAGTGAGCCCACCCTGCACCCAGGCATGGGTCAGGATGGTGCAGATCCCGGTCTGCAGAGCCCAAAGGGAGGAACATCCAAAGCTCCCTCGCCGTGACAGAGAGAAGAGTTTACATGATGAGTGAACTCTCCCGTACCCCTTCTGTTGGACAGCGTTGAGACAGCCAGCGCTGGCTTTCCATGGCAAAGCGCCTGACATGAAGAAGTTAAGCTGGTTTTGTTTACAGCGTGTTCGTTTACTAGGTCATAAGGTGCCTGAAGTCATCAAGAACCCATGGCACTGTTTAAAAATAGCTAGCACAGGCAAAAGCAAGGGAGAGAGAGTTCTTTGCAAATATACACCATTTCAGTTTACATGGTTTTAACTGAAAGAGGACTTACAGCAGCAGCAAAGCACACAATCCAGATGGGTTTGTTTGTGGAGAGCCACCATCCATGGTGATACAGACGGAACTGCCTTCTCGCAGCGCATCGCTACGCTGGAAATTCAAGTGCCGTGAGAACATCCAAGACCGATACTGTAAAGGCATTCAGGAAGGGACTCGCCAAATTAACCGAGACAGATCATTCCGTAGCTGAATGTAGGTGATGGTGTAGGCGCAGGGTTTTTCGCCAGAAGCCGACAAGGTCTCACTACAGATCTTTCCTCTCTTGAGCTCTTTTCTAGTCATCTCTCGCTGTCTACTGTTGCCAACAGTGGCTAAAGTCAGGTCAGTATTTTAACCAAATCAGTCGGTAAGAGGACACCTTTCCTATCAGCCTCAAGTTTAAAACAATCACAGTCAAGAACACAGTATGTGCCAAAGGAAGGCCAACAGCAGAGGTCCTGGCTCCTAAAGTGAGCCAGAAAAGCAGTTTTCTGCATGGAATGGTCTAAACAACAAAGCATCTTCTCTGTGGCTCTACCAGCAGTAGTGAAACCTCTTCAGCGGATATTTTTGTAAACTGTCTCCAAAGAATAAATCAGGCCCCAAATTTCACCACTTGAAAAAAAGAGTCAGGCATATCCCCTTTTTCGTAGTATTTTAGTCTAGGGAACAAAAGTTTAATGAGATCAAAACTCCTGTCAGCCCAGTGTTACGCATTTTTCCTACTTATACCACAACCCACAGTGATAAGTTAACCATATGAACAAAAGTATCACATTTTTGTCCTCCTGAACTGAAGGGGGAGCAACAGTCAGATCAAACTGAACACTGAAAAAATACCAACACATTCAGAACACCTGCCATGGTGTAAGAGTTCCCTTTCTAATCAGGACAGCTACAGCGCACTCCTGCAGCTGCAGCATTCCCTGCTTCTCTGGACTGTGGCAAGGCACAAGAACGTCTTCTGTAGCGGGTATTTTCCTCTCACACATCTCACACCACTAGATGAAAAGCAAGCAGCTCTCTCAAGGTCTCAGTGTGAGTCAGCTCATGCCACAGCCCCCCCGCAGCTGAAACCTACTAACTTTTCCCGATGTGTTGTTTCAGTCCCCCTTGCTGGGCCAGATAGGAAAAGCGATACAGGAAAACACAGGGAAGGTTTTATGTGATCCTACACAGACAACAGGAACACAATGCGGACTGTTGGGAATGACAAGGCACTGTTGGCTTCTAGTTTGCTCCGCCTGTGCTTTTTAGCAGAGCTCCACATGGGATATTCTGCTCACTGCCGTAGTGCAAGACATCCATCTCCCTGTGTTTGCCACCTAGGGTTCCCTACGTTAACATTTCATTACTGCTTTCAGGCAGATGATAGCTGGAGGCCAGCACCTGGAAAATGTGCTCATATTTGAGTCAGTGCCTAATCATTCCAGCCAGGAAGGAGGTGGTAACAGGCCCAGCTGTCAAACCTTCCCAGAGCTTATCTGGAAGTGACACACACACACCTGGTGAAGCTCTCACCCCCCTCTGTGTGTATTCCACAGCCTGCTGCAGGGAAGCATGCAGTCACATTCCCTCAGCAGCTCAGCTCTGCTTTGTGCGTGGAAGCCAAGGGTGACACTGAAGTGGGAGAGGGAGTTTGCAGCCCAGCTATACTGGAGCTGTTCCAACCTGTGCTGCTGGCATTCCATCTCCCTGCGGGCACGCATCATCCTGCTAGACCTTCCTAGTATCTGCCAGTTCGGTGCCACTGATGAGTTCCTTTATCCGGGGCCAAATTCTTAATGCACACACTTACCCCTACCCCTTTTGATAGCCTTTGCAGCAAAACCTAGATCACAAGAGACATGTTGTTTAGTGACGAAGCACAAAAGGAGCTTTGCTGAAAGGAAAAACACCCAACATGCTAAGTTTTTTAAGCTGTCAACAACTTTTCGGCATGGATAACTGTGTGTTAAGAACAGACCATATGAACTTGAAGCCATGGGCCTGGAATTACTGGAAAACAAGAACTCAGTTTTCACTGGTATTTGCAAAACAATCACTAGGTCTCACTAGATGACCAAAACAAAAGGTTTAAGTAGCAGCTTATTTGAATTGTTTCCCTTTCTATGAGATCTCAAATGAATTCTCCCTCTGTAAAATATTACAAGGACAGAGAGAAGACAGGAAGCGCAATCCGTGGCTTTCCTTACCTACCCCAGCACTCCCCACACAGACATGAGACCTGTATGGACTCAGGCAGGTTATCAGGAAATTGTAGAAATTTGGTTTTTTCAGCCTCTCCTACTTTCACATCACCCAACACCAGAGGAGCACATTGGTCTAAGCTCTGTGCAGAGAGCAAAAGCCTCTTCCCTTGTGGTCAAGTACTGACATTAACTGTCCCAGCCAAAACCAGCACATGCAGGGACTTTGCAGCACACAGCTGCAACCCCATTTAATCTCCTGCAGGTTTTAGCTTTCAGTCGTGTCTCAAGCTCAAGGGAGAGCTCAGACTACAAGCTGGAACATGTGAACTGCCCTGTCCAACAAAACCACTTCACAAACTCTGATCCTGCCCGCTTTGGTAGGGGAACAACATAGGGTAAATCAGAAGCACCTGAAACACTGCAGTAAGGTAGACAACTGATAACCATTACATGCACAACAGTCACCTCCCATATCATGATTTGATGCCATTCAAGGATGCATTGTAAAACTCATTTGATCTCCATTATGTCTGATTTCAGGTTCAGCATCTGCCCAAGGCCCAAGGAAATGCCTTGGCTCAGCTGCCTTCAATTTGTCTTCATCACCATCACTAATACTTGTTTCCTTGCTGGAATTAATGTTGGAATGATACCTGCTTGCCGAATACTCTGGCACAAAACCCACAGCGTGAGTCATCCGTCCCCTAACACCACTACAGTGTATGGAAGAGCTCGCACGTGCTCTGCCTCCGCAGTTTTGAGACTTCACTGCCTGCAGCCCAGCAGCTCTGTTTTAGCTAAGCTAAAGGCTACCCGGAGGGAAGCGCACAGCAAAGGCAGCTGGGAACAGCCACGTTCCTGAGGTGCTCCAACTGCCATGAACGCATTCTACATGCAGCCCCCCTTGTGCAAGGCAACCCTGTGCTGCTGCCCATCTCACACAGACAGCTCTTTTGCTGCTCTGCCAAAACAGTGCCGATCGGAAAAGCACAGCTTAAATTAGCCTCTGAAACATGCAGAGCAAGGTATGAAACACATCCCTGAAATTAACGTTCCGAGGTATTTCGGCTCAGACCTAAAGCAAGCAGGAATTACATTTAAGACAAAACCTACAGATTTTAAAAGTATTCAGACCTGATGTCTTGGATCCAGCAGAACCTGCTCCACCGCCCCAGCAGCTCAGTCACTGCTGTGCAATAGTCTCACTGGCCTTTGGCACACTCCTATCAGCCTCTTCTATCTGCTGCTGGCCACCCCCCACCTCCCCCAAGGAGTTATTTATGGGCACTACTGAAAGGCTATCATAACCACATGCATTCTCCATTTTAATGTCACAGCTGTTTTGGGAAAAGCCTAACTAGATGCACCAGGGAGCTAAGAATCTCTTCTCTCCCCAGCCAGCATGCAGATGCCTTAGCTAGCATACTGTTCAAGAACTGCTCAAACACTAGTGCTCTCATGTTCCAACAGTTACTACTGCGCACAGCTCAATGCTGGGGAAGTCCTTAGAAACTGTTACAAAATAAGCAAAAATAAAGCCTCTCAGAATGACACAAGCTTACTTTAGTTGGACAGATGACTAGCTGAAGCAGTAAGCTGGAAAACAGGCAGGGACTGCCACATTCTACTATGAATGGTCTCATTAAACCTGACTGGCTTGGCACACCTGCACAATCAGAGCAAGGAACCAGTTCCATCAGGATCTGCAGAAAGCAGCATACAACCAGCCTAACAGCTCTCCACAGCCACAGAATCACAGACTGGTTTGGGTTGGAAGGGACCTTAAAGACCATCCAGTTCCTGCCATGGGCAGGGACACCTTCCACTAGACCAGGTTGCTCAAAGCCTCATCCAGCCTGGCCTTGAAGACAGCATCTATCCTGGTTAATGACCAACACTGAAAACACCACATCATTAGATAACAGATGTCCACTGTGTTTCTATTAACCAGATATATGAATGATCCAGAAGTTAATGTAGTACCTTTTTGGTGTAGCCTGATACGCCGTTTACAACATACATTTCTGCAAGAAAGTCTTCAAGCCTATCTTGCATACAGAAACACCTTCATCAGGCAGATTTAAAAGCCTGATTCAACTGAAGCTTCACTGCCAGTGACTAAACCTGCTTTAAATTATCAAAGCTCAAAACCCCAATAAGCATCTCCCTTTAAGTTTGGCTGAAGGTGGCTATATAACCCTGGCAAGCACATATCACTGAAAAATAAGAAATTGGCAATAAAGCAGATTTTTCTGCATGCTCTACACAGAACAGAAAGAAAAAGCCTCTCACATTGTGCTCAAAACAGCTAACTCAACAGCCTTCAAAATTTCCCCCCAATCCTGCAAGTCAAGCAAACAGACAGCTCCCACAGCAACTTCCAAGCCAATAAAAATTTAATCTCATTGTAAGACATACATGATAGACTATCTAGATCCTCATATTTTATCTTGTAGCTATGTCTCCAGTGTGCTTTACTTCTACTTCATGGAAGAGTTATGTACCTAAGCAGAATCGCTCAAGCTGTTTTAGTTCCTACCTGAAACTAGACGGCATTCTACATACTCCTGAATTTCTTGGTTGCCATAAGCCAGAGTCAAACAACACAAACACGATCAATTAGACAACTACTAAGAAAAAAACAGTAGCCACATCAACATAACTTCACTTTGATTTTGGGTGCTATCTAATAGATTTATTCAAAGTTTCAGACTATAGCTCCAGACTCCAGATCTTTCTCAGAAGACACTACAATAGAAGCCATGGTAGAGACTGCCTTGTCACAAGAAGTACAAATACTTACTGTATAGATGGAAAAATAAAAGGACAAATCTAGTTGTCTAAAAGACAATTCACTGTACACATTTTATTTACAGTTTTGTACACTGTCTTAATATGAATGGGACTGCTTTTCTACTCGAGCCTTTTTAACCAAAGCAAAATAACCTAAGTAATACAAAGTGTTAAAATACAGCATAAGATACAAAAACAGACATACTAGTTCTAGTAAGGAATGTAGATTACGGTGTTACATTAAAAAAATCCACAATTATGTTTAGGAAAATCACACAAACAGATGACCGAGTTGTCTGAAATGCATAAATTTGTAGCAAAGCTTTGATGTTACAAAAGAAACCCAAAAAATTACCAAAGAATGCACAAAATTAATGTTTATTCCACCTTTGTCATATTCTCAGATTCTTCACCACGTTACATGAGCAAAAACAACTGAAATCAAAATATCACTAATGTTATCAAATAGGGAAAACAAATAAATTAATCTAGCAGCCATCAGCATAGGTTACAGCAAAGATGCTGTATGAAAAAAATTGCTAGAAAACTGTATGCACCATACTCTATTCCAAACCAGCAAAATGTTACTGCAGACAAGGCAAATGTAAGAGTAATCTCCTGCAGGTACAGAAATACAACTTCTTTTCTGAATACTGTGGATAAACATTTCTTTTTTTTTTTGTAATAGTAATGTTTCTACCAAGCTATTACAGAGTGGGCCAGGAAAACATGTATGGATTCTGGGGGGTTGGGAGGGGTGGTGTACTAAAATTCGGACTGTTGATGGTTACTTCAGCCAAAATAGAAAAAATTGAACACAGAAGTACAAGACAAAGGCAAATGAGACTTCTCACAGATCTTAGCAACATTTAGATGGAAATCAAATTTAAACGTAGTCCACTCTGCTTTTGAAGAGGCTTTGGTTCAGCTCCCAAATCGCGATTGCTTGACGCAGTCTCCTATGAAAGAATACTCAGAAGGTGTCTTCTTAAACAACAAACCTATTTTTAGTGGTGGAGCCGCTCTTAGTAGCTGTGTCTGCATGGGACTGGTAACCAATCACTATCTTTGGAGGAAGTCCTAATCTTTCCTTGTATACTCTCCTGGAGAAAAGAAACAGAACAACAGTTTAAGCAAAGCCCTTAGGAAGGAATTAGTAACAGGACACCTGCTTTATAAGATCTGCTGACACCTCCATGAAAAAGAGTTGCCTATATACAAACAATTTCTAAGTTATGAATAAAGGACATGAAACAGGATTTTTCTGGCTTATTGCATCTAAAAAAAAAAATCAGCTTACAATTCTGTATGAGCAATGACTTACCATATAAAATAGGGTCAAGCTCTTGCCAAAAAAATAATGAACAAGTAAGTGTAAGTGTAGAACACTGGGTTTTACTCCATTCACGTGAACATCATTAATATCAGCAAGCTATATTCCCACACAGAGCAACAAAACAGCTATGAAGTCATGGTCCACGATTCCAAAGCTATGGAGATTATGAAGTCGCCCGAATCAAATAAAGCAGCAATTTCCTGAAACAGTCAGTTTTTATCACCACACACATCTCAGCTGCACAGACTCACAGTCTTTCCTTCATCTGCTGATAGAAAGCAGATCCCCACTCCCCCAGTTCATCTGGGTACTGGCCATGGGCAGCTACCCAGCAGAAGCTTTAACAAAAATCAGCCTGGCTCTTATGACTTAAAAGCAGCAGCAGAAACCCCCGCCCTTACACACATTCTGTTCCTTAGCACGGAGTATGGGGAGATGCAAGCCACTAATGGGCACTAGGCTGCAAGCTCTGACAAAACCACAGAACAATCCTCTTCAACTGCAGGTTAACAGAACTAATTTTTTTTAATTTAGTTTTTTAAAAATGTACCATAATGGAGCAGTTTACAGGAACACAGCTTACTCCAACTGTAACAAATAAAAGCTTGATGTATTTTCTTTAGAGTTATGGCAGCATGACATCAGGTAGTCAATACTACCTAGTAAATGTGTCATTTTGCAAAAATCTTATTTTTTACAGTGAGTTGTCCAACGTAGTCATCTTCACTCTTTAGTCAATGGTTCATATTTTCTAAGGCACTCAAGCCTCCTAGGTTTGGTGTTAGGTTATTCCCTTGTAGCATAAGATGCACATCACAGTTGTGTGTGTCTATTGTTAAAACACCTTTCAAGCCTGAACATGATTGTGCAATGAAACTATTAGTACAAGGCAGACCCTCCCAGATTCATAAAGGCCCAAAAGGAACATGCCAAGAAACCCTCCCAGTAAGTGAAGAGTGACGGCAAGCTACTATGCCTGACAAAGTTTGGCCTAAAACCGGACGTTCTAAGATAGGAAGATAAATATTTTCATTGCTTTGCAGAGGTTGTGACCTACAGAGACTGAATTTAACAGGTAATTGTGAAGAATCAGTGCTACAGCACAAGCAGCTTCAGCAATACTTGCTAAATAGCAGAGCACCACATGCATTTTCCATAGTGGAGAGGCATGATAATCTAGAGATGACTACTGTTGCTTACGGAAATGGAGACTATGACCTGCTATTACACATCAATCCATTAAAACTCTGCATTATTTTGTTTGATTTCTACTTCAACTTTCTTTCATTTGTCATTTAAAAGTGACAAAAAGGGAGGAAAACATCTGCAGGAGTTTCACAGCACACTGCCCAGCTTTTTTCAAATATAAGGACATCCTTATGAACTTAAGATTCACAGCACCTTTCCTCTCTTACCTGTAAGCATCACTTTCCTGAGAAAAAATCCTGCCAATACTCCACTGTTCCTGGCTACCCATCTTCACAAACTGGCATGCAACACCACAGTCTACACTACCACAGCTATTCATTCAATGCCTCATTGTGACAAACTTCTGCCAGGATTTGTATTCATTTGTATTTGTATTCTTCATTATTTCTAAACCACAGTGAAAGTAGCACAGCAGTACAAAGAAGAGACTAATGTAGGCTCATACAGAAAAATGACACAGTAATGCCGATAATTTGGCACAGAGTTACTTAACCTTGGGATACAGCTCTGCACAGGTTACTTTTGCCCAGAGTGCATTCTCTATCAGGTTAGCAGGCTTTGAATACATGGTCACACCCCATATATTCAAGACAATCACATTACTTACCCTATATGTGTAACAGCATCCCTGTTTTCACATTCGGTTGTCCATATTGCTATTTTATCACCTTTAGTTCTAACATTAACAACAGCACCACATACATCATCACTGTAGTCAAATGACTCCCCAATAAGGCACAGCAGCTACAAAACAAAGATTAACCATTAGAAGTGGCAGTTCAAAGTCAGAATCCTGCTCCATAGGCAAACACATGGTGTACACAATGACTTTGAAGGATACTACATTGTACTGCTTGTAAACAATGATTGCTGTATGTCAAAGTAGCTGTTTATTGCACTATCTTCTTCAAGTTCCAAATGTTACAAGTGAACACAAACTCTGCTGTAGAGCATCTTTCTCCTGTTGAGAGTTTTCTATCTCTCCCCCTGCCCCAGCAGCTACAAGTTCTGACACAGTTGATCACTTACAGCATGTTGCCTCCCAACCCATCCTCCCAACCCAAAACCAATTAAGGATTAAAGGAATTAATTCTTCTTTCTAAAGTATTTTTAGCACAGGTAGACAAATCTGAATTTTTAAGTGTTTACAACCATTATCTAGGAAGAAGCTGTGAAGAACTATCTGGGCAACAGGTCAGCTATGTAAGGTCCAACCTCCATTCTGACGTACATAAATTCAGAGGCAATGCAGACCACAGCTTACATGAAGTGCTATCTAATGAGGTGGGCACTTCCTATCAACACACTCGGGGAGCTTCAGAGTTCTCAGCCCCTGAAGTGGGAATCTGTCATCCTGAACAGCGTCTAATGCAAATACAACAACACAAGTGTACAAGTAATACAAGATTCTCCCCAGAGATTTCTAATGCCGAAGCTTGGAGTTGGCAAAGGTAGCGTACTTCAGGAAGATCAGATTGCATTAGGTCATATCCCTGTACAAGGTTAACAGTGAAAGCAGTATTTAAAATCTTCAGCTTGCAACCCATAGGACAAGCAATTTCCACATATTCGAACCTGAGAATTTTTTATGGTTAAGACAGATTCATCTAGTCCATGCTAAATTAAAAGTCCTTCTGCACACTGAAGGGCTGGTTTCCAAACGGATGCTTGCTTACTTCACTCTCACAGTACGATACACTGCCATTACATTAATTTTTCCAGAATCGCTTATAACACTTGGAAATTCACACTTGCAACTTTCTGAACACAGCAGGTCTTTCAATAGCCATGAGAGGCACAAGGGATGGCTGTGTCACGGAAATACAAAAAGGACAAAGTGTGCTACTGAATAAATCAGGTATAACCACACATACTTCAAACGCTACACCCGACTGCAGGATGCGCATGTTGACTGAGTAATGAAAGCCATAAACATCTACCTTTACACCACACACAAACACTCCAAATACTGATCAACAGCATTAGTACCTATACATGGAAAGATGTGGTCAGTAAACACTACAGTCAAGTACATTCTCCTCATGAATGCTGCATAACAGGGGAATTGTGTCTTCTCAAAGTTTGGTTTACAGTTAAGAATGACAGGATCATCAGATTATAATAAATTTCTTCCGAAGGGGAGTGATAAGTGAAGAGTTTTTGATTTTTACTGCAGAAAGTTGGTTGCAAGTAATTACTGGAATTAGAAGTGACAGGGTTGTTTTAGAGCACATATCCCAGTCGCCTGCGTATCTGGGCTCTGTGCCACTGTGTGCTGCTAAACAAAAAGCAGAGCCCTCTAGTCTTAAGTCTACCCAGACTATTTACACATTTCCAATCCATATGTAATGGCTATTAAGAGTCAGGAGGACTCATAGGTATTCTGGGGAGAGGCCAAATGCACACAGCTAGATGTATGCAAAACTCATGTGCAGTCATATTGCCCAGTAGTATGATGTTCACCATCCTTTCTTCAAATCACTACTGCAGTGCCTAAAAAGATCCTAATAGCTCTGGTATTTTGGACACCTCTGCTTTGATCCTGAAGGCCATTTTCTCCTTTTCAAGGGGGTGCAGTACTTCTCACCTCTCACGCAAGCACGGAAAAAAGATCAGAGATTTGCTAAGATTGCTTCGCATTGTAGTGCCTGCAATCCATGCTCCTAAAACCCACATCAGACTTCTAGGCTATTCTGCATCAGTTCCTAGACAATACAGCTTTATCATTTTCTACAACGCATTTACTGCAACCCACATAATCTCTAGAAATGTATTTACCATTCAAAAAATCTATTCCCAGGAGATAAAAACAAAAAGTATTTTTATAGTGCACAGGAAGACTGTGCTACTACTTGCCTATTGTTAAGTACAGAAAGAACAAAAACAAACCTGAATTTCTCTTGTTACAGCAAGACCAAAACCTGAAAACCATTCACATGTAAGAGTATTTGTAAAACAAATTGTAACATTCGAGCAGTTAAATTTGGGAGTCAGATTCAAGACAAAGTATTATTTTCCCTAGCAGCTCAACACCTATTCTGTACATCCCACAGGAAAAGGTTAATCTGTCCTGTGGAATTATCTCCAATGCTGCCTATTATAAGAAAATCTTCAACAGAACATAACTACATTGAGCATCACCATGGAAAGGTTTTGTTTCAAATGCAGCCTTGTCAATAAAAGCTTACAGGACATTGTGCTGCCAGGAAGTTTGAAGTCTAGTGTGGCACACCAAAAGAACAAACCAGTTAAAACACTAAATACAGATGCAAGATCCTTCAACCGCAACTTGTAAGGCCATAGCACTTACTGTCTCTAGCCAGAAGCGATCAAGGTCACTTCGTCTCTGCTGTTTGTTTAGTGTAATTAGCCATCGTCCTCCTCGCTTGTTTTTTTCATCTTCCCACATGGGTTCAATCCCATCCTGCAAAGAACAGCCAGAAGTTAAATCAGACTTGATCTGTCTTTCCTAGAAAAAAACTAAAAGGCCAGCAATAACTGAAATGGCAACTTCAGAAAAGTGTACAGTTTAAGATACATGCCTGTCCAGAAATACTGTCTCATACCAATACTGAAGTTCCAAAACAGCTTAAGAAGTGCACTTCCTCTTTTTTATTTGTACAGAAGGATCACAGCCTTGGCTATGCATTACAAAAAACTGTGGGAACAGGTGAAGAGACATCCACTCAGCCCCATATGAAACCAAATAAAATATTAGCAGCTACACGCTGGGTTCCTTATTTTAAGTCTTGGACGCACTGCAACATTGGCTTCACTTACACATAAAGATTACCTCACTGAAACAGACACCCTTGGCAGTCTCTCTCAACTTCCTGCACACAGAAGGTGAAAGTAAGAGTTTTAATTGCCAGGGTCCAAAAATCAACATACCATTTAGAAGGCAGCTGCATTCCAATTCGTGCTTTACTGATGGCCCTGCACTGAATTAAATGACTCTGGATGCACTGATCCAGCAAAGCAGAAAACTGCAATCCCCATATCCACCAGCTACATTACCCTTCAGGAAAGTCTGTCATTAAAAAAAACAGGTAACTGTCTAGACAGAGAAATTTGGTTAAGAAATGTCTATTAAGCGAACAGCATTACAGAACTTCAGGCTGAAAACTAATTAAACGTTCAACATTCAGGAGGAACCAGGCACCAGTACTTACATGGTGGCTATTTAAGTACTGGAATCCAGAAAAGAAGCTGTATGTCAGAAGCACTTCAGAGAGGTCAGGATTTAACTCCAGTTCAGATCTCCACTCCAGCCAAGGAGGGATTTCCTGTTCAATAGTTTGACTACTTCCTGTTCACTAGTTAAAACTATTTCCTCAGCATGCTTTAAGTGTGCGTTGGGTACAACTTTATTTCATGCATAAGTAATAGGGCTCATAACAGGCAGTGTAAAAATTACAGCAGCATTGTGCACCTGGCTAGTAGTGATCATAGAGAACACTGGACAACACTGCAGCCTCCCACAGAACTCAGACATTTTAACTCACTTCATTCACACCAAGTGAGAGCTGGAAAAGCCTATTATAAAAACTGAGAATTATTTGCACAAGCATCTCAAACAGAATAAAGACAAACATAGGAACAGATTAAAACGTATTGTCTGGGACGTGTGTTATAGCAAATATTTGCTTTTTCAGAACTAATGACAGCCTTATTTTCAAAGGGTGTGTGTTTGGGACTTCCTAAAAACAATTAACACCTTTAGGACATTCCCAACCATGTTCCTAAATATCTGAAGTGAAATAGTCAGACAGTGTCTTGGCTTAGTCTGGAAATCATCCATCAATATCCCTAACTGGAGAAAAAAGGTTAGCAAGCATACCTTAAAGAGTGAGTAGTCACAACCAGGCATTAAATTACTAGAGAGCTGGATATGGTTGTATAAACTATTGGAGGGAAAAAAAGCAGGATTAACAAAATAAGCATTATTATAAAGGTTCAAAATTCCTAAAGAATTTAAGACATATGACCAAATAAAATGCAAAAATTAAAGCACTGAAGTTATTTCAGAAACAACCTTATTTCCTAAGTATTTTTCAGCAGTATAAAAGGATTTAAGATGGTCTGGGTTTAAAGAAACAGAATGGAAACTGGTTTATGAACACTTGCTGGATTCCTTTACAACAGTATTTTCCAGAAATACCAATGCTACCTTTAAAACTTGTTCTAACAAAGTTATGTTTCTAATAACTCACTGAAATTTCATGGCAACAAGTTCTGCCTGTGTATTTTATATATATACACATACATGGAATAAGCATAATTGTTTATCTTTCTAAGGCTACTGTCTCTCCAGAGAGACTTTTCTGGAGAAATATTTGAATTTTTATTTAACACAATACTCCAGGAATGAAGGCTGTAGTCCTGATAATTCAAATTGAAATAAAAATTCAAACAGCAAGATAACAATGTAAGATATATACTCTGAATTAATTTACAACAATGCAATTCAGCATCCAAAAAAAAAAAAAAAAAAGAAGAGGAGTACATACTGTCCCCTCCTCTAGCAAGAAGATAGATGCTTTTTTCCTGCACTGTTAAGGTCAGACTTGAGAAAGAGGCCTGCACATTCCACATTAAATTGTAGTTCGAGATCCACTAACATTCAGGCACAGTCCAGCATCAAAAAAGAAATTACTGTGATGTTCTAACAACTGAAAATCAGGCATAGGAATTTACGAAGCCAGTTATAGATTTACCAGCCTCCCTCCTTTAAGTTTACCTAACCTTAACATACTCCAGAACACCACATTATTCCCCCCTCCAACCACACCAAAGGCATACCTTCTCAATTGGTGGTGACTGATTTTATACCTTGACTGCAGACATATAGATTCAGCACTTCTTTTAATTACCCAGACTATCTCGGTTATAGAACTGTAGAACGGGTGGGTTAGAAGGGACCTTAAAGGCCGTCCAGTTCCAACCCCCCTGCCACGGGCAGGGACACCTTCCACTAGACCAGATTGCTCAAAGCCCCATCCAGTCTGGCCTTGAACACTTCCAGGGATGGGGCATCCACAGCTTCTCTGGGCAACCTGTGCCAGTGCCTCACCACTCTCTCAAAAATTTTACCCATAACCAACTTTAACTGTGAGCTTCAAACAATTTCGCCTACCATCACATACCCCAAGACTGCAAGCTACAGTTTGCTCAACCACTGGTTGCCCCCATGGTAGGAACAGGAAAGATAGGATTCTATGCTTGTAACTATTCCCCTCCCTCTGATAACTGCACTGATAAACACTTGTTCAACATTTTCAGTATGTCTGATTCTCTCCTGTTGGTGCTAATGGATCACTGATGGGTCTCATTATTCCACTAAAAAACACCATCTCTCTTCTGATCACATTCAAAAGAACCTAGCACTTGGTGTGGCATAACACTAAGAAATATCAAATATATAATGAATTTTTCATCCTCAATTTCATGCCACTTGCATTTCTCTCCATATTTATTCATTATGGCAGACAAAATCTTCCATGTAAGCTATCTGAATTTGACTGAAGCAGGTGTTTGAAAAGCACAAGCCTACCTTCAAAGGCTTTGTTCTTGCTGTTTGAGTCTAACTGCTTTCACAGACCTTCAATTTAGAACGAAGGTAGTTTCTTCTGGAACCTTTAATGAACTTCTTTCAAAGAAGCCATTAATCTGCATCAACCTCCCAAGTACTATGCTCCAGATTCAGGCACTCTTGAGAATCTGAAGTGAGTTACTGTCTGAGAACTTTATCAGCTAGCCAAATTTGGGGCTGAGGAAGTCAGTCAGCTGGCTATAAGAATTTAGAAATTCATGTTACTATCACATACAGCTACCACACAAGTACAATTTTCTACATACAAAAATGTAAGCAGTGTTAACAGCAAGACAATGTGCATGTAAAATATGAAAAACTTCTCAAATCACATGTTCAAACGTTACATTCTACCACAGTCTGAAGAATGGGGTAGATCTCACTTTCAATTTCACAAACATTTCAGATTACACCCAGAAAGTTGCAGTTAATAGAGTACTTCATGGGGTTTTTTTACTTTGGCATAAGCTTTACCAACATATGCCAGGATAATTACTCAGATGGAAAATCTTTACTTACGCCCAAAAATCTTCAACAGTATCAAACTTTGAGATAAGACGAAGATTTGCTTGCCAAGTTTTGCTCTTGTCATTTTTAAAAAACCAGAGTGCCCATCTAAAGGAGAACAAAATAAAATAGCATCTGTAAGTTATATTATAAATAAAATATATGTGTATTGTTATATCCAAACAAAGTGCAAACCTTCAGATGGAAGTGAGTTTTCATCAGTAAGGTACACATGAAACCCAGTTCTCAAATCCAACCCTTTGCAGATCAACAATATTTGTGCTCCCATTACAAGAATCATGGAAAACTTGATCAATTCGTTTAGGTAAATATTTTAAATACTTTCAGAACGTGTCTAAGCCTCAGATGTTTCTCCTTGCTGCTACTGCTGAACTGCAATCCCCTACCGCAAATGAGTAATCATCATCTAACACACCACTGACTATTCAAACTAGGAGCACAGCTCCCTTTCCAGTAATTTCTTGGTAAAGGTTACAAAAGCTGATTATACCACTCCAAAGCTATACATGCCATAAAAGTTTCCCAAGCACTCATATATTGGAAGAGCATAAATTTTAAAAGGGTAGCTTACTAATGCCAGCAACCTTAAACACCCCCTAACTTTATCCATTTCAAGTTTTTGAACCTGTATATATAAATGAAATTTTCCATTGTTTTCTTCATCATTATCTCCACTGAGTACAAATCTCAACACACAACTGAACCTTTCACAGAAAGACGCTGTTTCTGGATCTAAAAGGATTGTTTAAAACACTAGAATAGGATACCCTGATGAGGTATACCCTCATACCCTGTGCTGGTTTTGGCCGGGATAATTTTTTTTCCCTAGTACCCAGTATGGGGCTGTGTTTTGAATTTCTGCTGGAAACAGTATTTATAGCACAGAGATGTTTTTACTATTGCTGAGCAGTGCTTACACAGAGTCAAGGCCTTTTCTGCCTCTCACACCAGCGAGTAGGCTGGCAGTGCACAGGAAGTTGGGAGGGGACACAGGTGGGACAGCCGACCCCAACTGACCAAAGAGACATTCGAGACCACATGATGTCATGCTCAGCATATAGAGCTGAGGATGAAAGGGAGGGATATTGGGAGCGATGGCATTTGTCTTCCCAAGGACCCGTTATGCATGATGGAGCTCTGCTTTGCTGGAGGTGGCTGAACACCAGCCTGCTGATGGGAAGCGGTGAATAGATCCCTTTTGTTTGGCTTTGCTTGTGGGGCATTTGCTTCACCTATTAAACTGTATCTCAACCCCTGAGTTCTCACTTTTACTCTTCCAATTCTCTCCCCCATCCACTGTGGGTGGAGCGAGTGAGTGTGTGGTGCTTAGCTGCTGGCTGGGGTTAAACCATGACAGACATTTAACTGGCTTATTTTTCATTCTGATAGTTTCAGCAGTGTTGAAATCACTCAGGTTTGCACTAGAGTAGCGATTTACCTTCTCACAGCGGAGTACTTTAAGTGAACAGGTGTCAAGCTGTTGTTATGGGGCCTTTCCTGACATTTCAAACCTTGGTTTATAAGCTTACTTTTTTCCAGTAACAGCCCCACTAGCACTTGCAAAGGAGTGTCAGCACCAATTTAATCAAGGTCTTCAGAGGAAAAAGAGGAAGGATAGAAGTTGAAAAGATAGAAAATGGGATGCACACAGCTTAGCACTAGAGTGCAGAGTGGTTTTCCACCCTTGCTCAAAACCTAGAGATGCCATTTGGCAAAAGGTTCACACTGGAGCAGCACCTACCTACCAACATTAAGTACTGAGCACCCCACATCACCTCTTCAGCTTACATGGAGAAAATTACTTCCTAGCTGCTTTCTGAAGTACATGTATGCTGCTGGAGTAAATTTGGTGCACATTTAAAAGAATTCAACCTATAAGCTTATTAATATCTTTACTGCAGAAAGGCAGTTCAAGATAAGTTTCTGAACTACAAAGCTTCTTGGCAAAGTCCTCATCATCTCTGTAGCTCAGTAAAAAGCCAATAGTAGCTTTTCAAGCTTAAGACACACCTGGTTTTGTTTTAGTAGGAGGTCTTTGATTTTTCAGTAACTTTTCTGATGCTTACTTTTAACTACTGCTCCATGTTGTTCTTGTTAAACAAGAAATTTTAACTGCCCTACAGTGTTTTTCTTAGTGACACATTAGTACAAATACATGCATTTGCACTTTACAAGGTTTCTTCTGCTGTGCTTCCTACAGGTAATGACAATATTACTGTAGATGCCAACCACTCATATGATCAAGTCTAGTAAGCTCCTTGGCTGATTAACACAGCTTCTACTACTTTCAGTTCCAAACAGGAAGATATAAAGGAGTACGACTGTGATAAGAAATGAGAAATCTTTACCACTGGCACTTTAATTGCCCAAGTACAAGGCAGAACGGAAGGTTTTCCAGTTCCGCTTGGCAGCAACTCCATCTCAATGTCAGTCTCTTAAAGAAAAGCAATAAAAGCTCTGCTTGCAAAACTCAAAGCAAAGCTGTGCTCTTTCCAATTAACTGGCTGCATTATGAGAATCTGCAAAGACTTTCGGCTTCTGTAACAACACTACATGAAAAGGCTCTAAATTACAACAGGATCAAATTTTATTTCCCCTGCAGCCTCACTGCAAAAATCTTCCCAAAAAATGAGAACTCTCAAAATGCTGCTAGAAGACATAAGGCAAACAAGAGGGCTGTAAAGCCACAGGCATTCTCCCATCTGGCAAAATTACAGTCATGCTTCTGTACTATTTACCTGTTTTGTAGTGGATGCTTAATATACTGTTCAGGGCTGGCAACCTCCTGACTGGGTGCTGGCTCAGTTTTCTCCTCTTCTGAAGGTTGAGGGTTGGGAGTAGTTTCCTGTTGGAAAAAGGAGTTAATATATTCCTTTCCAATTTTTATTGAAGTAATTTAGTTCTTTGAAGTAACTGTAAAAAGGTTGAAGCTAAAACTTCCCCTAATTTATCTTGGATTAGGAGCCCAAATCCCATCATGGAAGCACAATCTGCATCCCTTCAACATCTGAACAGGTTCTACAATAGAGACTAGCTGCAGGAATTCACATACTGCTGTTCAGTGACTTGCTTCCTGTGTCATCTGTTTCCTGAATGGTTTGACTTGTCTTATTTTGAAAGACTGAGTTATTTTAGAAATACACAACGTCTAAGTTTCCAGAGTAACAATTTCAGAGAGAAAATTAATTTTTTTGAATCAGTTTGTCAAAACAGCATTGGAAACAGATGTACAGGCCCTGTTTATGTAGAAAAATGTTATTACAAACAGGAGGCATGCCTACAGTTCTCGGGTTTGAAATCCACTATTATAAGCAGACAGAAACTAAACCAGTAAGCAGTTACCTTTGTATTGGCAACATCACTATTAACAAAGCATCAGGCACCAAACAGCAGAATGTAAACACATAATGGTTCTCAAATTTCAAACTGAAATAAATCTAATTACACATTTAACACAGATTACATTGATTTGAAGTTGGTGGTTTGTGTTTTTTTCAAATCCCTAGAGAGGTCAAACACACTTGAACACAAAAGTGAAATAATATATTCCCTTTGCATGCAAACCCCCTCAAGCTCATCATTCAGTTCGAGAAGTCACTGTGTCAGGTTTGAAATTCTAATGCCATTCCCTCAAACCAGGGAACACAAAGCTTCATTGTTAGGCCAAGTGTCCCCACCAGTTACCACCATCTCACCCTAATCTGCAGTCCGTGCTAGAATATTAGAGACAAGAAATGAGGACTAGAGCTCATTCCCTACAGCTGACCCTGTGAAGGTACTTCAGTAATACAAACAAATACTAACTACAGCAGATGCAAAGACTAAGACATTCCTAAACACAGCAAAACAAACGTAGTACTTAAAAATTAAACATTGTGGTCTTAAGAGACAAAAGCAATGTAGGTGTGGATTAAGTAATGGCAAGTCATCTAATTAATGGAACAGTTTACCCCACACTTCCATGTTACTCAGTTTATGATCACCAAAGCTGCTGAAAAGTGGAATGGATTTGAAGAGAAAACAAACACCGTTTAACCTTCAGTCCCAGCTGGCGAACTCTGACAACACCACAAGATATGTCTTAATAGGAATTTCCTCTTCATTATCAATGTATTTAGCATTATTAAGCATGGTTATGTTTTCCTTCAGAGAAGTTACACCTTTATACTCAAACTAAAGCATACTTAATTTTTAAACAGTTCATCAAGTAAAACAAAAAAAATCTCAGTTCAAAAGCTGATTTACATCACATTTCCAAATGCTTTTATATGCTCCCACATTCACAGTCTGAAGACCGAAAGGCAAAGTCCTAACGGGGCCAGTGAAAACCAGGATAGTGCTTTCATTTACACAGTCCAAGGGGCAGGTAGTACAATTTCCTGCCTCCTAATGAAACTATGCTTTCTGAAGATTCACTGATGAGGAACATTACTGACAAACCCACTGCATTATTGAACAATCTGTTCGCTCTCCTTTAATGCAAAAAAACCCCAGATCTTAAAAGAGAACTCAGTGTTTCAAATTCTATCTAGAATAAAATTTCTAGTATTAGTCCCACTGATTTTTAAATTGAGGATCAAATGGACATCTTTTCCAGTAATCACAGGGAAGGACCCCACAGAAAAAATTACGATGGTCCACACACAAAGGCTGTAAAATACTCCAAAGAAGCATTTCCATACTTCCTCCTCCAAGTTGAGTTCTTGTGGTATAAAACACACAAGCACAAACAACTGCAATTTAAGTGCTACCCTTTCAGGCACTTTTAACTCTAAGAGTTAAGAACATCACCTGTGCAAATACAATGAGTATACAAGAAAAATGTTGCTATTATTTTGGGAATAAGCTAAACACTAGTTTAGGTTTTGTGATAAAGCTCACTTTCATTCACAACACTGCAGTTGTGACACCTAATATTTACAATTGATTGACAAATGCTATTACACTAAAGATTTTCACATCAAATAAATTCACTCTTCGCAAATGAAAAGTAACTTCCAAAAATAATTTCAGTGGAGAACCTCATTGAGGTTTGCTCAGCAAATAGCTTTCTGTATACAAAGAGTTAATCCTAAGGTCTCCCTGGTCAATCTTCCAGAAGGATCATAACTGTCTAATAATCAGTGCAGAAATACTAAGCAGATGCAGAGCTATGCCATTTCATAACTTCTAATACAAGACAGAAAGGATTAAAGACTAAAAAAGATGCAATGAGCCTCACTACCTGCCCAGTATACCAATGGTGACCCTTCACATAACTACATGAAAGTCCATTTTTCGACAAATGGAAGACATCTGACTCAGCACAAACAGCGTAGTTAAGTCACCTATAACAAGTGCCTTAAGGTATTTTGAAAGCTACCTGCATTAATGAAACTCACATTAACCATTATTTCAAGCTCCTGTCCAAAACAGCACAGGACACCTCACATCCAAGGCCCAGTTAACTATGATCTTGCCCCAGGATCATGCCAGCCCGCTCAAAAACCAACCCAACCAGCACTAGGCTGCCCATCAAGGTCAGGGAACACTGTCCACACTAGGAAGACACCTGGAAAAAGCTATAAAGTTGGAAGCAAAGCTTTCTACCACACGTTTTCAAACTGGTCTCAGACAGCAGCAGCTTTTCGCTACCATTTATTTCCCACTGCCATCAAGGGGAACAGAAAAAAGGAGCATTTTCATTTCTGGATGGTTAATCATGTCAGCTCCCATGTCCTTTCATCCTTCCTTTATCTCACTATTCTGACCACCAAGCTAAAGTATTTGTATAGCAAAGCACTTTTTGTCATTAGTCAAACACAAGGTATGCGAGTTTACTAATTGGCATTCAAAGTCCATTTCTCGTATCCAATCTCTTTCCAGCTACTGAAATTCTCCCCCAAAGCACAACCATGCAGGTTTTAGAAGATCTTCTAATTACAGCATGAATTAAAGTGATATTGTACACCCCTTGCCAACTCACACCTTGAAATCTTGCAATTGCTACACTATGAACTCACTAGAGTCAGACTGTCTCCATGAGCAATTTCTGGCCTAGTTTAATAACCTTCATAATACTTTACTATTGCTTGTAACTAATGCATTCTTTAACCCAAAACTGACTTTGTGTCTAGTATTAAGTCACCACTGGGTTTGCTGCTTCTAAAATAGATGTAATAAATAGGGTGGTATTACCAGATAAACTGGAAAGCTTCATATATGGCCAATCCTATTCCTCATACACAAGACAGCACATAATTAAAAGTGACATTTATTTGCTACCCACATGAGGTTTTTTGATGTAGGAAACAGCCTGCATGAAGCATTTGCCTACTCAGCATTTAGTGACTGTGCATATCTGCACGTTACTTGGATTCTGACACTTACAGACTTAATTGGTGTTATTTATTCTTTCTTCATAATGCACATAATGACCAACATTTAAAGGAAGGTGTGCATGCCACCAGGACAGGAAGCAAGTAGCACTTAAGAGTAAACACTGCTTCATCAGGTTTGTCTACGGAAGAGAACAACAAGCTTGACTAGGTTTCACCAAGCGTCTTCAGGTTCTGCCCAGACCACATTCATGTCATCAGAATGCCTACAGAAGTTGTTTAGGAGGTCCAGTTGAGACAGCACAATATTTATGTCCCAAAAGGATGCTATCTAGCACTATTTCTTGGTGAAAGTCAAGAGAATCAATTAGGGGAAGAGGTTTCCACAGTTTTCTTGCTTTAAACCAAGAAAAGTTACATTTGAGAGTTTCCACTTTCTTGTCCAGGGTTTCCAACAGAGTGGGAAAACTGTACATCCCAGTTATCAGATGTCTACAGAAAAAGCATGTCAACTATCCTTATGCTTCTTGCAGGTAACTGTACTGCACTACAGTCTGGATAACAATTGACAAGGCACTAAATCATGAGCTATTTATTTCAAAATATCCCAGGCAAAAGAAGGGTTTAAGCTCACCCACAAGCAAGTATTTTCTGCTGTAAGAAAAATCAAATGATGATCTGATACACAACTCTGAGGAGTAACACACGAAGGTAAAAATCATACATAGTATGTATAATACCAGCTGGAACAGAGGTACCAATAGCCACCTGCTACCAAGCAAACAGTGTTAAACAGCTTTCCGGACACCAGGACAGAAAAACATTTTCTAGGCATGACGTAACGACGCCTAATAAGGAGCAACTCTCCTGCCTGCATGCATTATTACTTAAGACTACCAGATTTTTAGTAAGGCACTCGCTACTGGAACACAAACATGGGACATGAGTTTAACAGTGTGACATCCCACCAAATTAGAACAGAAGTGCAGCACATGTACAGGAGGACAGGAACAAAAGACTGAAGAGCCAACACCTCCTCCATGGTCAGAGGGGCACACTGGTTTGGTTTTTTAGGAAATGTAATCTCAGGTTTTAAAAGATGCAAAGAATATGTACAGCCCTTTTGACTTCTGAAAATACGTTACAGGTTCTAAGGCACTCACACAACACCCACCCCCAACACTTCCCAGAACTGCTGAGGTTCAGATGACTCAAGTGACAAACCACTTCTAGCACCACAGACACAAAGACACCTCAAATTACTGCAAATGTACTGAGCCACTTGTACAACCAAGAATAGAATTTTACACCAGCTGAAAAATTAAGACATTCAATCTTCAGAAAGCAGTTTAAAACAAAATTACATCATGTAAGGATGCCCAAGAGGACAGTCTTCAACCAAAAACTAAAGCACTGGACATACTACTAGTATGCCCGATTATTGTAAAGCATATAGTGTATACAAGCTGCTTTGATAAATGACACTGAACATGAGAAAAACTGACCACTGTTTAAAAGATTATTAAACAACTGCTCTGCATATCTGAGAAAAGACTTTTAAACATTTTTTTTCTGCCTTACAGCCCCTTATATCCCTCATTTGATTCTCATCTCTAGACTCTCAAATTCACACTGTTCTTTACAAAGCTGCCAGAAGGGTCACATTTTCTCAAAATTTCTCATATACCTGCACACTTGCAGGTAGCATCAGGAGCTATTTCAAACTTTCCAGAATTTCAAGGCCCTACACCACTACTGTTGATAACCCCTTGAGATAAAACTTCCTGTGAAGTGAGTCCCACCACTGATGACCAGCTGTTTAAACAAGCATTTTTCAAAGCATCCGTAACAGAAGTTTCACTCATGTTCAATTCACAAGAACTGCAATTCGGGAAGCGTAACTCATGAAACAAAAAACCTCATGATAGCCATTTCCAATTTGAACATGTGAGCATCTGATCCTCATTGTAAGTTACTTCCACACAATTTACACACATCTAGACATTGCAGGCTTTGTGTAGTCACGTTTTAAAGTCACCTTTGGTAAACTACTCTTTACTAAAGCATTACTACTAGTTTTGTTACTGACTTCGTGGACTTTTGCACACTTATCTGATCACATTTCATCTTCAAAAGGCTACAGTATGAGCACACTAAAAGGACACACCTGCATATTTTCACAAATTAATCTAGAGTAGACTTAGAAGAAAAGCAATCCGGATAGCACAAAAAAACTCAAGAGTTTTAACCTGTCAATGTTGCAGAGGCCTTAAGTTTGCCCTGCACTAGAGAAGTAAACCACTGTAAAAGAGGCCTATATTTACTTATAACCACCTTGCTTTTCTTAGCAACTTCCACAAGACTCCTTACAGTACTCTAAATTCAAGTTTCAATATTCCTAAGGAATTTGAAAGATTTTTTTCCAGCCTCTAAACAACACTTAAAAGCTGTATTACATTTGAGAGCATAGAAATACTAAAAACATCACTGACTTTAGTAGGAGCTTACATTAAAAAAAAAAAAGACATTCTGTAGTGTTTTGCATTTTCTGATACACACTTTCACAATAGGGAAGCATAACAAATGACATGTCTACAAACCTAGGTCCAGATTTTGAAAGTCAGCAACAGAAAGGCTAAGACCAAGAATTAATCCAAGAATTAACTATACATACAATTAAATTGTTAATTGAAAAGCACATAGTATTTCTGCAACATTAAGCATCTATGGCCTCAGTCACTACACAAGTCTAACTTTAAGCTTACACAGGAGTGTCAGCCAGCTAAATGAACAACAAGCAAAATCTATTATTTAAATAAATTTTAAATTAAACCAACATCTTGTTTTCTGAAGTCAAACGTACTTCAACTATGGCAGAACATTCAACAGCAGCATTAAACTGTTGTGAGTGTTGCCCTACCTTCCACTTTTACTGGGTCAGCACAACATGCGTGTTTGTCACTGCATGGTGAACTGGATCTGGGAAGCTGCGTGGCAAAATCTAATGGGTTTCTTTGGCTAAATTAGCCCCAGATCCAGCTTAACATGCAGCCTCATGCTTATGCAAGAACAATGAAGAGAATGGTGCAGACAGAGGCTTACGCCTGTACCACACAGCCAAAGAAGCCACAGATCCATGCCTTTAGAGTTACTTCTATTTCCAATGGCCATAGACATTGCAAATTATTTGTCACAATTCCTGCTAAGCTCCATAGCCAAACTGTGATAAATGACAGGAAACTCGTCTTCAGACATATGGGCTATAGCTCAGAAAGATCAGCTGCTGGATGGGAAAATGTGTGTTTAACACTGTGGTTGGGGAACATGGGAAGGGTGTTGCCAGTGGCCCAGCTCACTGTCTTAACACCTAACATTCTTCCTGTTCAGAGCTCCTAGCCAAGCAATTTATAAATGGTCCCCAATTTCAACCTCATCCTTGTAAGTAAAGACACATTTTTTTGCTGCTCATGGAAGAAAATCATAAGAGAAATATCAACATCCTTTACACAATAGGGTAAAATTAATCTTTATTTTAAAATAGTGATTTTCAAATATGAACATTTCTTGTCTAAATGTTACAAAGCCTCTCCAAAGTATATACTATTTATTCATAGTTGCTAAGCAGCAGCAAGAAACTAGCCTTAAGTTTTTCATTTTCTTGAAACCCTAATAGAGCCTTCTGCTGTCCACTCATCATGATACATAAGCATATGAGATTAAACAACTATACGTGGTCTACTTCAGCTGCTTCTGTTCTTGGAAAGAAAGCTGGCACAGTATTTATAAAATAAACCATAACATCACAAAGTATTATCTAGAGAAGAAAAATTACTTGGTTATCATAAAAACTATTAAAAAAAGAAATAAAAATATCATTTTGATGCAGGAAGATGACATAACCGGAAAAAGCCAATTTCGTTTGCAACACGCCTCGAGTCTTACCCGTCACACTGTTGTCTTGTTTCGGCTGCCAAACTCGCGAGCAGCGCATCCGCTCACTTACAGATCCTCACCCCTGAAATCGCCAGGCCCCTCTCGCCGCAAACTCTGTGTCTGCCTTGAAACTAGACCTTCACGGCTGGCAGCGCGCCAGGAGGGCGCTCGCCAGCCGGCCAA
>NW_010241216.1:0-4276 GCF_000690775.1 Eurypyga helias
CACCTCGGCCAGCTCCCGCGGGCGGCGTGGGCGGCTGGGTCCGCGCGCGCGTGTGTGCACACGCCTGGGTGCCAATGATTGGCCCAGCCTAGCGCCAGGGGCTAGCCAGAAGTCATGCCATGAACACGTCTGCTTTTCACTTGCCATCAGCCTTCCTCCCCCCATGTTTCCCTGCAAGGGGCATGGAGCAAGTAGGAGGAGTTGGAGAAGGATGGGTGATAACGTTGCCTTGCTCCCGTGTGTTCAGAGGTTTAGGCGGTACCTGCACAGCTGGTTTCAGCTGTGGCCTTGCTCTGAAAACACATTTTTCATTCCTGTCATAAGACACATTTGAAAAACTAAAATACCAGGCAACACGGGTGAAAAATGAACAACAAAGAGAAAGAAACACCGGGGTGACAAAACTGAAGGAAAACATAAAATGAAAGTGGATACTTGCTTTTTTTGCTTCTCACTGACACAAGGACTTGCTGTATTGTTGTTGCTTGTGCCTTTTTTTCAAAGGAGCAACGATAGGGCAAATGTGGGGACAAACCACAAGACAGCTGGAGACAAAATACAGGAGGACTTCACGGCAAGATGCACTTGCTGAAAAAAAAAATCTATAATCTCAGTTGAAAACAGGGTAGAGCGAGGTTGAGAAATTAACTGTGCTGGACAGCAGAGCTGGTAAATGAAAGCTCCATCTGGATCAGGCTGACACTAAACTGCAATGAAGTCTGGCAAGTTGACTAAGCTAATCAAAACACCCAACAAAAAAAGTCTGAGAAAACCAAAATAGCAGAAGAAATAGTAAACTTGGATAATATGGCAACTGTGGGTTGTGGTGGTGATTTGAATACCTAGAAGTACAGGAATTGCATAAATGGTGGAAGAAATCATTGTGCATGAAAGTAGCTGAAATCTAAATGTTGACAGAATTCCAAAGGAGATTAATACTGCAGAAGTTGCTCATGCAAAGCTGTGTGGGATGATGATATGACAATATCATGAGTGACCTCATCTAGCATCAGAGAAGCTGCCTCTGGCACAGGAAATAAAGCAATTGTGTCTGAACACAAGCCTCATTTGGCTTTGATAAATCTCAATGAGGTGGACAAAATGGGGGAACTTCCATAAAGGTATTTTTAAATAAGGATACCTACTTCCATATCTGTATTTCAGGAAAGTTGGCAGCCTTAATATTTACTACTGTATGAAACAGACTTGATTAAGTGTGCTGCATCTGACAAGAGACATTACTGCTACTGGAGTAGTTACTTGTAGAGTCTGGAGAGTAAATGTCACTTATTTTATAGTCTAAACATAGAGAAATTTTACCTCTTCATGATGATTCAATTGCCAACAAGGAATGGAACATTACATAACTAATTTCTAAATCCTGTATTTTAATACAGTGAGGTCTTAAATTTGTTTGACAGACTCCTGTCTTTACAAAGATGGCTCAGTGTATGTCATAGAAACCTGCCACTCTGCATCAAGAATTTCCAGGAGGCCCCAGAAAAGGACAGTCACAAAAAGTTTAAAGCTAAGGACATTTTGAAAGTTAAAAAAAAGTGCCAGTACGGATGGAATGCAATCCCAGCCAAATTTGATTAAAGCTTTTAGCAAGGACTATTCAATACATATTCCACCTTCCAGGCAAAAATAAAGTTCTTCACTTCAATCAGTGATACAGGATATGTTGAAATAAAATTTAATAATTGGATGTATTTGAAAAGGTTATTTAAAAATCACCACAAAGTAGACTCCACCACTTTGGCCTAATCCTGCCTTCATGGAAAGCCAGGATTTTTGTAAACTGTCTCAAGCCCTCAAAAGGAAATAATGTTGTATAAATAAGGAGAGTCACAATATGTACTGACAGATCAGAACAGATTATTGCCAGAGGTAAGTTTCAATTCCACGTTCCTTTTCTACATGGGGTACTAAATTGTATTCAACATAGTGGTAGCCGAGAACTGGTAAAACATAGAGTCCCTTTCTGTGAAAAATGCTTTCCAATCAGCGAGAGTAAAACATGCTCAGTGATGTAGGAATAATAACCAATATGATTCTCTGTATTACTACAGGAATAATTTCTGATTCACTTGAACAACCTGGGACAAGCCTGATGCACTGGGAGGGACAGAAATCTCTTGTTTTCCAGTAGCTCAAGGGTATGCAAGTGCACAGCAGTATTTGGCCTTATCCTCAACATCAACAAAAAATGTCATGTGGAAGCATTACCCTTACATCTAACATTTAGTCCAATGTATAAAATACTGAACAAGGAACTGGCAAATAGTAACTTCTGCATAGGCAGCTCTCCCTACTGTCTGAGTTACTGACTTTTTGTCTGCTGTTATGAGTCAGCTTGCAAGATGAACTCATGGAGTAGGGCTTTTTTGCCCTATATTCTCCCCCTGGACACCTAGAAATATAAAGGCACGTGCTCTGGTGTTTGGTGTTTACTATTGCCTTAAATTATCAATTTATTTGGGAATGGATAGATAACTTCTTATTTTCCTCTGTAAGCAGCCACATGGCTATATTATGTGTTAAATTACAAACTTATTACTTAATGGTAAGAGCAGAAACAGCAGTTTTTCCCGGCAAGATGACTCCTGATGTGAGGACAGGACTGTGAGCTAAGTCAGAGCTTGTCACCTCTGTGCCACTACCTCCCTTGTAATCTTCACCAAATCCATTAATCTCTCTGGATTCCCAGTTTCCTTTTTTGCACAAAGCTTTCTTGCCTCTGGGGGACATTGAGAAGACAAATTCATTAATCTCTGTAAAATACTGAAGTCTGCTCACCACTGGTTTCAGAAAAGTATCACCATGAGAGTAGATTGGTTCGAACAAGAATGTTTTTGTTTGCATCCCACATAAGGAATCTGAATTAACAGAACTGATGAAGGACCAACACCTCTGGTGAAACTGGGAAAGCTGCAGGAGGGAAATACCTGCTGTACAGACCCAGAAAGAGTTAAGAGTCTAATGGAAAAATCCCTATGCGTTTGAACTTAATGGGCAGTGACAATGAGGAATTCCATCTGGATGTAAAGCTGCAAGAAATAGAAGGCATCAATAAAGGAGGAATTCATGCTTTTTACAAGTCAGAGGTTATTGTATCCAGCATTTGCCATGATACCTTAGATAACATGCAATTGTTCTCCAAAGCTTCTCCACAGGGCAGCATAATGAAGCATGTTTCAAAAACGAAAGCTTTGGTGGGAAGAGAAGAGAGTGCCTCATGGCAAACATGAATGCTCCTTGCATTTCAAAAGGAACCAGTTTCAGTGATTCAGATAAAGTCTTCACACTGGTATCAGGCACGTGAACAGCCCAGATTGTAATTAAGATCAGGAGATAATCAGAGCTCTTGTCCTGCATGCTTGTAGATCCAGGGTGCTGGTCTAAGACTTACCAACCACCACCTGCAGCAAGAGTTTAGCAGGCTCAGCCATAGTTCCTCCACCAGAAGATCTAGGACTTACAACAGGTGAGTCAAGAATCCAGGGTAACTTCACAAAACTAATAGAGAGTCATGTCAAGAACAGTAAAGGCAAGGAAGAGGAATTAAAAGTATTTCAATTTACTTGAAAACTTCTGGGAGCAGTTGATTTTGTATTTCCATGGTTTTGGGGGCAAAAGGACTGTTCTTTCCTTGCTTGCTTCCAGAATGCAGCTGTTTGTTTGCACGAATGGAAATGGGAGCTATCACAGATGCAGCAAAACACATTATTGTAGAACTGAAAAAAGGTAAATGAGCCCAGCTCCTTGAAATCAGAAAAGTTCAAATGACATTGTTTGTGGGAAATAGAAAGGACTGTATTTAATTGATGTTCATTGAGGGTGATGAACAGCTTACGAGGCAAGCTCACAAGACAGTTCTGGGTAGACCTGAGGACTCTGGCAAGTAATTTAGTCAGCACTGTCCTCACCTGTCTATGGGAAATGATCTTTTAGTGTCTCAAAGACTGAGCTACCTGATATTTGTTGATACTTGACATGCTCTGAAATGGTTTAATGTGCTCATCACCATAACCTTTAAACAGGTATTTTATTAAACATGTTTTTAAATAGTGCGGTTTAGAGGGTGGAATTTACAAGCAAATAAAGTTGAAAAGCAAAGTCAAAATCGCAAGGAGCAACACACACTGTTTATTCCTTGAGGCTGCTTATGTTTTAAACACCCCCTCTTAGAGCTGCTTGGTACTTTCTGCCGAACGCGACAGTGTCTGCTGGTGACTGACACTCAGCCATTACCTAGTGCAGTTTTGTCAGCAGG
>NW_010241216.1:4296-19562 GCF_000690775.1 Eurypyga helias
CTGAACACCTTTGGATAAGTGTGCACTCCTGAAAATGGCCATAATTTACTCAAGCCCCTTCCATTGATACTGATAGGAGTAACATTTTAAGATAAGCCAGTAGAAAAAAACTGTAATTTTCTTTTTTTTTCTTTTTTTCCCCACTACAGAGCTCCCTGAAGATGTCTGGCTCATGTTGCCTCCCCCAGGCATCTGACTGCAAGCTCTCAGTCTCCCAGTGACTCTGACCTACGAGGATAATACAGAGCAATCACATCTCCATGGAGTAGCTATTCAGAAATACTGGAGCCTACACAGGTGAACTGGGTTGTTTTTTGTGGTGTTTTTTTTTTTTTTAATCCCTGAATTCCTCAATCTGGGCCAGATTTTTTCTTCTCTTTTGCTTTACTTTATTTATTTCATTATTATTTCACCTCCTCTTTGCCTTTGCTCCCCCTCAAAGGTGCGTCAATCACCACTACCAGTCCGAGCTGGGAAAGCAAGCCCACTTCAAGGTCACTGTGTAAAAAGCCCTAATGCTGTTCAGTGAAAGGGAAGGGAAAAGAAGCCGTGTCTTCCTGTTTCTATTCGTTGTTTAGGGAAACTCCTTAGGAAGGAAGGAGAAAGTATGCATGGGGGGAAGGCTCTATGGCCAGAAGAAAGGGGAAGGGCCATACACAGAAGGGCAGTCCATAAAGATAATAGCCCACAAAGAGGAAAAACTTGTTGGCATGCGAATAATGAGTTTGAGTTGGAGAGAGATGAAGGAGACAGATGCAATTCTCCAGAGACAAGTAGTTCCCTCGAGGCCAATCGACTGTGAGAAGGGCTGGCCATCTTTGACAAGGACAGATACCATGGAAGGGAAGTGGGGGAGCTGCTACAATAAATCCAACGTGTTTCTTCCTGGACTTACTCCGTGCTGACAGAGGAGTGGGCTGCATGTGGCAGCCGCTCTTCAGCTCAGCCCTGACATGATCTTTTGAGCGAGCCAGTGCTTCTGCTTGTGCTATTCAGGTGGGTACACCGGGGGAAAGGAGCTTTTACCAGGGAAGCAACTTTGCAACCTGCTTCCCCTTCCTCCTCTGCTTTCCTCCAGGCATGTATGTGAGTGATCTGAAAACGAGATGCTGACACCAAAGAAGCAAAAGCAGCAGAGGAGGTGGCACTAGGTGCAATATCTGTCTCCCAGCACAGTCTTGAGAACCAAGTCCATTACCCCATCTTCAAAACTGTTTCTGTTACCCAACCCTGTGAACAGCAAATTCTACCACTAACTCTGGTTTTACATGCATTATTAATATTCCATATTTAAATAAAACTATGCTAAATATATTTCAATGTTATTTTACAAGTGAGGAAACATCATATTCAGCCTTAACTGAAGGCTGGATTAAGATACACATACACAAGTGTAAAGCTAAGTTACTATTTCTTGTTAGCAGAGTATTTTGTATCACTGGTTTCTCTAGGTTTAGGGTTTTATGTTTTCTTTGACTATGTGGGCACAGGAGAGGCAAGGGAAGTGTCATATTTTTTATTTTTATATTGTTTACGAACTACAGACTTGCAATAGAGCCTTTATATATCATCTTTCAAAACACATTTTGAGTAGCGTTGCTGCTGAAATACTATATTTCAATACCTATTCACCTACAGTCACTTACACTGACACTATTGTTCGAGGTACCCTATTAGCACAGAATAAAAGACAGTCTCTATCTCCAAGAATATATAATCTACAGATTACACATAAAATTTAGGCAAATATTTTCAAACAGATATTCTTATTTTATTGCTGGAGAATTCATATATAAATCTTTTTTCTTCAAGTGAGATCCCTATAGGCGTTTAGAGCACAACAGTGCCATTAAGAGGAAACTGTTAAAAGAATGTACTGATTTTTTAAATAAATGTAAATACTCATGCAGAGCCATAGAAAATACAGATTGTTTTTGTCACAGAGAGAAACAATGTGAGTGATTAATAATGTGGGCATTCTTAAACTTTCATTTCCTCTTGAGTACTGTGATGTTTGCTTTCTGATTCTAAAGTATTCCTACATCATGCTACAGCAACAAGCCCCTCTTTAATTACCAATTTCCTCCCAAAACTAGAGAGGTAAAACTTATCTGAGCCAAGACACAGAGTCAAACAATGTCCCCCAACTGCCCTGTTGCACTGTATTTTAGGGAGTCTATGGAGAGATTGCAACACAAGAGAGCTAAAAAAAGACAACCCTGGAACCTGAGATAAGGAAGCACTGAGAAAAACAGCAACCACAAGTTCTCATGGGATGAGGCTTGGCTGACGCTAGAGCAAGAAATACATGAAAGACACAAGTGAACCACACCCATGAAGTGACAGCTTCTGTTCAGCGATAAAGACCCAGATAGGCTCTTGCAAACTGGGTCTCTGCCTAGGTTGTTTATATCATTCAAATATTAAAACATACTAATATATAAACAAGAAGCCTGGAATCAGAAGCGGTTGGCTATTATCTATTTATTCCCCTGTATTGATAAACAGAAATAGCATGCAAAGCACATTCTGTAAGGAAAGTTTAACCTATAACAGCAACACTTTCTGACTAAAGGCTAGTAAGTGCATGCAAAGCACATTCTGTAAGGAAAGTTTAAACTACAATAGAAACACTTTCTGACTAAAGGCTAGTAAGCATATTTGTGCAAGACTATTGACAATTAAAATGTGTAAAGTTTTCAGTCTTGGTATCTCTGCCCCACCATTATGTTTGGTGGTAAGGCAAAAAGATCTTGCCATCTCAACGTTGTGTTTGTATATCTATCAATTTAATACAGAATTTTCCCCCCCCCCCCCAAAAAAAATTATCAAGCACAGCACATCCTTGGTGCACAGTCAAGTACAAAAAAAGTACACATGGTGGGGCCAAAGGATGAATTTTGATTCAGCCTGAAACCAAAGCCTTCTTATTTCCCTTAATATTTAGGTTTTCTTTTCACTGTAACTGTGCTTCTTTAGAACTTCATTGCCCCCTTAAAATTAAGCTGCTTTCCAATTGTTTTTCATAAAAGCATAGATAAAACTTAAAGTAAAAGAATACAATTCAACATGTCTCTGATCTATGCTATTCCTCTAACTGATGCACTCGGGTTCTATAGACAATGACAGTATGGATCAAATTCTTATTTTGGATTGATTTTCCCTACCATTTTAATATGACCAAGCACACAGATTAAACACCCCAATCCCCCTTTACCCTCACCACAGTTCTGTAAAGACAACTGTGCACTAGTGCTCAGCTGGCCATGCACAGTTTCCATGGCTTTAAGGACTAGATGGTTCCATTTTACTGAAATTGTCATTATCAGTATCTTTTTATGCTTAGAAAGATTCCTGTAGACCCACATCAGTCTGTTGCTGCCTACTGAAGTTGAAAGTCAGCCAAACTTTGTTGGAGTGGTCTTAAAAGGCTCTTCAGTGATGAAAGGAATTGGCTTGGATGAGACATTCAGAGGGATGGGTCACACGCTCACTTGTGCCTACACTAATGAGTATGTACAGTACACACCTACTGTTTCACCTCTCGAGAGACATGTGTTTACAGTCTTGATTCAGCTCTATTCCCACCTGCTTTCTTTTGCCTGAACCACCTGACCATCCATATGTAAACCTCTCAGCCACGCACATATTTCTGCTTTGAACCTGTTTTAGGTATATGGGAGTAAGTCTCAGCTGTGCTCTAACTTCATTTGATGGCTCTGCCCTATGCAGGGAAGAGGCTGGTTGAGCAGACCCCTGCAGTCCCTTGCCCACCATTTCATTGCAGAGAGCACAGGAGTTCTTGCCCAACTGGGAGAGAGCATCCTGGCACTGGGAACTGCACGGATGCCCAGCCAAGCAATAACAAGAAAAGTACACAAGAGGTGAGATGCAGTCATAAGAGAGTGGGGGCCTAAGAAAAATAAATAAATGGCTTAGATCCAGCTTCAGGCAGCGAGGCTTACTATATAGAATAAACATAGCTTGCTTTGGATATGGCTAGGTAAGCTGCTGTTCTTACTTCCAGAAAAACAAAAATCAGGAGTTAAAGATTTTGGAGATTTACCCTTAACAGCCCCATCTCTGTGGGATCATGCAGTAAAATTAAAGCATTGAGTATGTTATAGGATGAAAGAAAACCCAGCATTTGAAAACAAGCCCTTCAAGTACAAAAAAGAGTAGTGTAATTAGACGGCATGGTACAAAAAAAGATGAAAGCTGCAAGATGGACACAGTTGTAATGATGACATGATTTAGTATGTAGATTAATGCCTTCTAAACAGGACCAGATTGAAAGTCAATACTTCAGTTTATTGATTTTGGCAATGATTTGTATTTCTTAATTTTTTTCAACAACATGAATGAAACACTCTGTATGAAGTTACATGCTTTATGTTTGTAATTTGAAAATTAATAAAAATAATTTAAGCAAACTGAAATAAAGGCAACAATGTAATACTCTACTCACTGTTCATTAAGGCAAGTTTCAAGCTTAAAACTAAGGAAAACCATGAACCATAAATACTATTTACAACAGATCTGTTTTTAAACAAGGGAAAGACCTCCAGCTGTCACACCTTTAAAATTTAAACTATAAAGAACACTACCATGTTTTCTTCCCTTTTAGGTTACATTCAAAAGTTTCAAATGTTTGCTCTTTAAAGACGCAACTGGCAAAAATAAGCTATGTTTACAAGTACATATGATGTATGCTTAAGAACTAATCAGTTTAATTCTGTACTGTGTATTGTATGTATCACTCAAACATGACATTTTCCTCATGCAATGTCCAATATTAATTCTAATCTCAGACTGCTCTCTACTGGTAATAAATTATGTTAAAGCTCATTAAATATCTGCAATACCAGGGACAGGTAAAGGTCTGCAGTTGGCATATCTTTGTATCAGTGCAGGAATGAGAGCCTTAAGAAGGCAACATGAATTTGAAATGAAGAGTTAAAATGTGAATGTTCAAGCCAAAATATAATTTAATTTCATACTGATCCATCATGGCCCTATTCCTGCCCCCTCTATACTGAAAACCAAAACATGCAGCTGTGTCAGATTATTTGGTAGGGGCCTGGTCTTTTGAACATAAATAATTCTTTCTGCACTCAACCATGATGGGACTTGCAAGAACTAAACAAGCTGGCTACAAATGGAGAACATGGACAATTTGGTCCTTGTGCTATTTCAACTCTTCTCGTCAGCCAGAGATGTTTTGTGAAAGAACTCTAACTTACTCTTAAAATTGATTTAAAAAAAAAACCAAAAAACTACCATGTGCAAAATAATTAATTAATTTCTTCTCACAATTCCATACCTTAACAAATGCTTCCATAATACTGGAAAACACCAGTCTAAGCCTGTAATGCAGGCTAAATACCACATACTATAGCATTGGCATTTTCCTTCTTCCTGTGGCATATGGATAATACAGTTGATTGTAACAGAAGAATAAACTGTCCATGATCTGACCTTGCTTACACTTAATGTGGTAGTGAAACTCCTCTTAAGAACACTAGGCAGTGTGCATTCTCTGAGCCTCAGGGAAGAAAATTTAGACATTGGGTTTTGGTTTTTTAACTTCAGGTTACAGGGTAGGTAGACTTAGTAGTCCTGGCTTTGAACCCTACTAGCTCCTGAGAGCAGCTCCTCACATAGGCCAGGCACAAATGCCAGCTGATCTGGTTCTCATTTATCTCAGACCAGCCTCCAAGAAAAAAGGCAAATCAAACTAAAACCCAACTACTTTTCTGAGACAAGCTGAAGTCCCTTCGCTTTGTCTCCCCTTCCTTACTTCAGCGTTTGACCATCTCTTCCTGTCACTCTTTGGAACATCTCCTTCTGTCCCGGCACAGATTTGCACAAGGAGTGAAAGAAGTTAATGACAGGGATTATTCACCCTGCTAAGTGCAGCATGTGGGAGTGTTGGCCTGGATATCTCCGATGTTCCACTCAGTGTCCTGTGCCACCTCTTGCTCATTTTGTTTCCCACGTGTTCTTCAATAACTGCCCACACTTAGCATTACTTCTTGATAGAGTCAAAACTTAACTTCTCTATTGTTCCTCTCCCAACTTTTTTTGCTAAGATGTTTAAATAACCAATTCTTAGCACTGGTGCATATACCTTGTATTGCTTTGTTTGTCCTTAAAATCTGAATCTATTGTAGTTGCAGTCATTAAAATAAACTGAAATCTAGGATTAGGGGAAAAAAAAAATCAGCAGAGAAAGCAGGTCATAAAATAAAGTCCCACAAAATCTGGGTTATAACAGAAGTACTGGCTGACTTGTTGCCTCCCTCTGTGTCAAATTAATCCAGTGTGATAATTGTTTGCAAACATATGGATCACATGAAAAAAACTGAAAACTCTTGTAGGTCTGGAGAGTTCAAAAGCATCCCTCATCATGGGATCTTGCTTCCATTGAACTGAATTCAATTAATTTCATAGTATAGTAAGAATTTTAATGAACTAAATCTGAGTTGCTTCATGAGTCTAGAATAATTTAGACAGTGTTCTTAATCTGTGAGAGCCTACCCCCAAACACCACAGCATTGTGTGACACAACCCTTTCCAGCAATATCGTTAGAATGATGATCCCAAAGGTGCCCCAAACAGCTGACAATCTCAGTAGCTGTGCTAGAGGATCCCTTCTTGGATGGACCCTTACCCCACAGTGGTACTCTTAACTGTGTTCAGGCAATCAAAATCAAGGCAAGATCTTACTACAGAATTGAACTGCACTTCCTAAAATGGAAATGGCCTTCATCTTTCTGGCCAGTGAATTATGGGGGCTGATATACACCAGCTGTATATCAGAGGACTGATGTACACCAGTTATCATCCTGTTGAAAAAGCTTGCCCCAAAATGTTTCTTTCCTCTACTGTCACAGTAAGAAATTGATGATTATTTCAAATTTCATAGACAACACAACATTATATACTGAGCTGTTCAGGAAACATGGAAATGTAAAACACGCAGCTCAGCACTGAGTTACATCAACCCATCACAATACCAATGAAAAAAGAACTCATTGGAGGAAAATTTCAAACAATTAAAAAAACCCCACAACCAAACCCAAAAAAACCCCACCACCACCCCCTGCAAAAAACAAGACATTGTTCCAACCATCAGCCAAAAAACTCAGGTTGGAGAATTTACTGCCCAATTACTACGTGACCAGTTATTGGATAGAGTTGACAAATATTTCCTCTGCTTTCCTTTGCTTCAGAGTTGGCACTGCTCTTCTGCCTTTTGGAAGAACTGGAGCTCTTGCCAGACTGCTTGGCACTGCTCTAATTGACAATTTTAGGGCAGTAAATTAGCAGGGTTTTTCATGTTGTTTTACTTCTAATTTTAATCAGACACACAACCACTTGGCACACCAAGCCACACACTCTTCCATGCAAGTTCACAGTGCCTCCATAAAAATACCCTCATTGAAATGTAACTTAACTTTAAAAGAGTCACACAAAAGCAATGTGCTGACTAAATGTGCTAGTACGGTGCTTTGAGAGACTGTGAATTCCAATTTCAGTCATGCCAGTCATTTGGCATTAAAATATGCACCAGCTGTGAGTGTTTGGATCTCGATAAGTCAGAGTGTGCTGGAAAGCTGACAAGATACTGCTGTGAAAATGTTTCCAGCTCCTAATCTCTGCTGTCTCCTCTTTTTCATATTTTGCTACCCATGTTGGTGTATAATGCAGAGAGAAATAAATGCAGAATCCAAGGAAGATGTGCATGGGGTGACACCAAGTATTTATAAAACTTGTAAGATAGTGCTGCCACTCACACAGCTCCGGACTCTTCTTTGATGAGTTGTCTCTGGTCAACCTTTCTAAATTGCTAATTTATTTTCCTTACACAAGGAAGAGCTCTGTACTAGTAAAACTGGGAGATGTAACATTGCTGGGAAAGGGAGGACTAGTGGGAGGGAAATCCACAGAGAGCCCTTCAAATTGGGATGTTAGCTGCTGTCAAAGGAGCTGAAAAACGAGTCTCAACGAGAAAGTATTTTTGGACTGATTTATCAGTAGAGCATATCATTCTGTAAAGTCTGTTTTGAGCAAATATTTCTTTCCCTTCTCTCTATTATTTATTCATACCCACATTAAATCTCATACACAAGCCGCCAGATTCTAACCTGCTGAGGAGGGCAAAGCAGTATGCTTCCCATCTGTTCTACTTAGCCAACAAGATGCTCTGGATCTTATCCTGCCTTTCTAGAAGGAAAATCTTCCTCCCTTGTTGCAACCACCTTCCTAGACACACAACGGGTAAGCAAGGGTGGGGAAGGCTATAACTTCACTTCAGAGCCTGAACCTGTTGCAGCAGAAAGCTGAAAAAGGACCGCTAAAAGCAATGACGCACTGTTTGCAGCAGTTTCGGTTGTGCTGAGGCTGAGCTCAGCGCTCCATAGCGGGTAACCACACCATTGTCCTCCTCACTTCTCTCCCAGTTTCAAGGGAAACCAGAAAGGACAACACACAGAACTTGAGTAGGCTAGCAGAAAGCAGAAACTCTTCAGTCTACACCCCGATTTCCCTCTGCCACCACTTTGTAAAGGTCAGGCGTAGGGGGAAGGTGAGCACTGGTGAGTAGAAGGGCTAGAACCGCAAGCCACGTCCCAGGACAGCCCTGCTCCGGCTGTGGGAGAAAGACAACCTGCAGAAGGGCCGGGGGCTGACATAGGCGCTACAAGGCTGCTCCATGCCCATGTAACACATTCAAATCCTTTACTATCTAGACTAAATTCTTGAAAGCTGGCAGGATTTTAGCTTTAGCTCAAGGGTGTTTTAGCAACGTAAAGACCTCTTAAACCCTCTAGCCTGGGGAGAATTTCATCCACCCAAGTAAGACACAGAAGTGTCAGAATCATGCATTTATCCAAAGGTGCAACTACATTTTCCCTCTGGAGCTATCCCGTTACTTCCATGAGTGCAGCTTCAGCTAGTGAACACCTGCCACACCCTACACTCACACAAACTCTCATGCTATTTAATAGTAACTGATGTTTTATCAGAATTCTAAGTAGAAGGAGAATACTAATTACAGAATGTGGCATTATAGAGGAACTTCTACACTAGATCCTTTTTCACCAAATGAGGTCTGCAGGGGAATAATGTAAATTAAAGTATAGGCACAAAATTCTGAGGTAGCTAAAGCAGCATTTTAAAATCAAAATACCATTCTACAAATGCAAAGGTCACTTATATAAAACTGAGCAAAACTGAAAAGAAGTCATTTGATAAATCAAATACAGGAGCAGATATTTTTTCTCCTTCTCATAAAAATTAGAAAAAAAAAAAAAAGCACCACAGCCAATGTCTAAAAGTGAAAAACGCAATCAGGTGCAGCAGTCAAATCCAGAGGACTTTCCCATTTCAAGTCAAGCTCACTGCAGGGAAAACAGAGCAAACTAATTATGATGTAAATCCACAATGAATGATGCAGAAATAGTATGCAATGTAAACAATAATTTTGAAATTCCCAGTTTATATCAGCACTGATCTGTTTTATACACTCCAGAAGTATAACTCAGAAAAGATATTTTTGTACTAATGAGAGACTTCTACTTTTTAATCAAAGAATAAATTACAGCATTTTCAAAAGCATGCCAGCCTCATTAATTAGTTCCATTAAAATGTAAAAGATGAGTACATACATTTGCCTCACTTTGTGCTTGCATTTCTTTACCTTAAATATCCTATCATGTATTATTACAGGCACGGCTGGAAACAACATCTATTATTAATATTTCTTGACATCTGCCATTAGAAGATCCTGCGTTCAATTGTTTCCAATTTATCTCAATTGTACCTGGGCTGAAGTTTTCACAGTGGGCATTTTAGAGTTTCAGCCAAAGCATTTCTGCTTTTTCCAAGGAAAAAGAAAGTATTTTATCTGTGTCAAGAACTTCTAGCCGTTGCTTCTTGAACATTAAAAAAGTCCTAAATTAATCCATTCCAGAAAACACATTTTGGAAAAGGTTTGAAATCGCAGAGAAGGCTGCTTTCATGCTGAAACTCGTTTGGCATTTAGGAAGTTATAATCCATCCTGTTTTTCACAAAGGAATTTATTCATCAAAGCTGGACTTTCAGCTTCATTCTTTGATTGCACCAAGGTAAAGTGAGAAAGAACCAGGGTGGAGATACTGCTGATGGTCCACCCAAGTACAATGCTTTCCACCATAGGCTCCCTCTTCCACCCGGTGAGAAGATCCATTTGCTCGTGACAAAGCTCCTGTTTCCCCACGACATTTCCCTGTGCAGAGGGTGATAGAATGCCATCTGGGTAGCTTCTCTTAGCTGAAGTGAGGAAGATCTCTGTGGATTTAGGCATTTCAGCATTTTCAAGCAACTGGTACCTTCAGTAGGTATCAGGACAACGCCTCAGGACAAAATTGCTACATATTCAGTTCTCTTTTCAAAAGCTAGAAAATCACCCAAATCAAATACCCACACACTACTTCCTGAAATGCCTTCGGATGGCCACACTTATCATTCATAAGTGAGGAAATGCTATATTTAAGCTTCTCTCTGCAACTATAAGTCATTACTCTTTTTGTAAGAATTAGTCTTTCTATTTTCCCCACAGGACCAATTTCATCCAGTGCACAGCAGAAAATGAGCAACAATTCAATAATTTCTCCTTCTGTCACTGTTCATTACTGGTCCAGAGCCTTATTTTTTGCATACTGTTTAGACCAAGTTCTAAACCCAGCATTGTTTCTGTTTGCCAGTGCAGTATCAGACCATTTTCAATACCCTAATTGACTTATTTTCACTATTTCCTTGTGAGATAAGGCACTTTACTATTCTCATTTAGAAATGGCAAATTAAGGCATTGAGACCAATTGTGTGTGTGGCAAAAATTGAAGGGGTTTCAAAGTAAAGCCAAGTGAGTACAGGGGAGAAAAAAAGCCCTATCTGTTTACCTCCTGATATCACTCACAATTTGGAGAATTGGATCCGTGTCTAACACTGCATTTCTACATGCAACTAATTGCACGTGTGAAGACGTGGGCCCCATTATCTGCAAACACAAGATATCAATAATACCTGTGCACCAAGGCTCAGTCTGGTTTGCAAAGCTCTACGAGCTTGCGAGGACACGCTCACTTTCAGCAAGGAAATGTATTGATGCTACTAAGGGGAAGACTACAGAGAGTTGCACAGTATCTACTGCAGCCTGACAGACAGTGGTCTGGCTGTAAACATGTGCTGAGCAATTTACAAACCAAGCCCTCAGCTGAGCCTCCAACCGAATGGGCACCAGTGTGGCTTGGTCAAAACGCTGAGTAGCTTGTTCTCGTTCTAGATGGACACTCTCATTAAAGCCTGTTTTGAAGGCTGTCCAAATGCTTAGGACAAGTGTCGCTGCAGCTCCTGAGTCCCTCCCAGCCCATGCAGCCGTGCACGCTGCCGGCAGGGCTGGAGCAGCTGTGCTGTTCAGGAGAAAGGCAATTCCATTAAACTAACAGCTGTGAATGGAGCAAGAATTTACTTTACTGTGACTTTATTTTCTGTGATTTTATCTACTTATCTTTACTGAATACAGCAATTTAAGTCTGATTTTATTGTCTCATCGGTCAGACTAACAGGTGTCCCAGTTGCAAGAGTTACCGGTAGATGTGCGTTTCCTCGGGAGCTGAAGGAACTACTTCAGACTGCATCAAAGAAAGGGATTCTTTAAAGAGAATGAATTGGCAAATAAATGTTTGTTTATTACAGTATTAGCACTGGAGGTTAATGGATAAGAGTGGCAAATCCAGCCCATTGTTATTATAAATGTAGAAAGAGTATAAAAATTGAATTTCTCAGAGTGGTCATACAAAACGCTCCTTGTGATGCTAAGTCCCAGTCTGTGGGTAACAGTAGCACCACATCTACTGCATCCTGACAGCTGAGTCAGGAAGTGTAATACTATGATACAGAGGTGTCAAGATTGCTGAAATTAATACTGGGACGTATGGTGTTTAGCTTGTTGACTCAGCTGACTTAGGTGTGTTAGAGAAGCAGTGTCATATGACAGTAGAGGAACCACAATTTAGCATAAAGCTATTTCTTTTTGGAAAGATTTCTGATGCTTTCTTAAGAAATGTGTATTTTGTACTAGATTTTTAGCTGAAGATACCAGTTTCCTGCACAGGCATATGTCTGTTATTACAGATGGGGAAAATGTAGCAGAGATGGAGCTACTCAGGAGAGAGGCCAAGTGAATGATTTAGGATTCTGAGTTACGACGATATATTCCCATTCCCCTGCTATAACCAAGAGACACTAAGCCTTGGAAGACAAAGGCTTTTTACTGTTGCAGTAAGTGGTATTCTTTCAGAGCTCAGTGGTTGTCACTGAACTGAATGAGATGACTCAGAACCAGGCTGTAAGGCTGGGGAGAGATTCCAGAACCTCCTTTATCAAGAGAGCATATGTCTACTGCTTGTTCAGGGCAGAGGCTGCTCAGCGTAGACAATCGATGATACAGCTTCAAGCTGAGCAGTTCCAACACCATCCAGCAGAGATAACAGTAGCTCTCTGCCATACATATCACCAAATCACTTGCAGTGGCTTACATACTCTGTAAAGATTAAGGGTCAAAGGACTTTGATCCTTAAAGAGTGATTAACAGAATATTCTTTTTTCTTTTTATAAGATAACATAGTCTGATGTAGGAGATTACTAGGGTATCTCGAAGGCAGTTAACACACTTGAGTAACAAGTCTGCTGCTGTGAACCACGAAGTAAAGACAAAATTGTCTTCTACTGAAATTGTTCCAGAATTTCATATTCTTCTGTTTGAGGGGAAAGTGTGGAATCTCCTGTTTTACCCAGAGAACCACTAAATGCTTTGCATTCTCTTTGCCTCAGAGACCTCTTGACATCAGCCCAAATCTTGAGAGGTTAACAGAAAGCCTCAGACATGACAATGAGCATATTGAGCTGCTGACACAGATACCATGACTTCCTGCATAAAAGATGTTTTGTTCACATCCAAGAACACTAAATTCTTACTGACTAAACCCTGGAGTAGGCTAGTATGCTGGGTTCAGTCAGGAAAGCATTAACGCTCTTTACTGTGGCTGCTAGGAAGCTGTTCTGGATGCAGAGAGCAGCACTGATCAGGTCTCAGCTGGCGCTGGGCAATGCCTGCACTGAATTCAAGGTCTTTCTCCACTTCTGACCCTGCAGCTGCATTCCCAGCTCTCGCTGTCTCGCTACAGGCAGTGCAGGGGACACACAGTTCAGACACCTGACCCAAACTGACCAAGGGAGTATTTCATCCCATAGTACGTCATGCTCAAGGCACAGCCAAGGAGGGGCTCTGGGAGCCATTACTCTCTCTCTTACTCTTTGACTCCCGCACACTTGCTAACCGTCTCCCTGACTCCTGTGTTAGCTGTTTTGCCAACTCCTGTGCTGGCTCGTTCGGGAGGGAGTTGGTGGGTTTGTTTAGTTTTCCTGGTCTTGCTATTGCTGATAGAGTTTGATCGGAATCTGCTGCGACGGCACTTGGGCTCTAGCTCTCTGGCTCTGACTGTCACTACTCAGCACCTGGTTGTGCATTGGTGAGTGGGTGGTGAGCAACTGTATCATATGGTATCATGTGTTTTATTTTCTATTATTTTAATTACTTATTATTAGTAGTATTTGTATGTATTAATTTAGATTTAATCAGTATATAGTTCTTATCTCAATTTTACAAACTTCTTTATTTCTTTTTCCTCTGACTCTCCCCCTCTGCCGGAAGAGGGGAGGGGGATTTGTGAGAGCGGCTTCATGGTATTCTGCTAGCCGGAGTTAAACCACAACAGCTACATTTTAACAACAGTAGCATGGATGCTGACCTTAATGCAATGAACTCCAGTGTTTCTTCATCAGATTGTGAGCACAGCTGAGCAGATGGCAGATTTTCCCAGAATACCCATGTTTCAGAATAGTCTGTTGGGGGCTGAATCACTTCAGACTGGGCAAGAGACTAAATGCAAATCTCTCAGTCTGTGCATGTGCTCTGAGCACTGTCTGTTGTGTAAAGCCTTCTTCTCAGAGTCTCTTTTTCTGGATGTATTTTCAAACAGGGGAAGGGGGAAAACAACCTGTTCTCAGACTTCACCACTATCCACTGCTCTCTGAACAGTTCACCCAAAATTGATGGAGTAAATGGTGGTTTTTCCCTTAGTCCCAGCAGCATTACATAGCCAGGTTAAGTTGTCACTTGTTCAGTAGGTAAGATCTGCAGCTCATTACTGCTTAAAAACAAGGATCTTGCCACATGAACTTGTATGCTCTGGAGCTAATGACACCAGTCCCATTGGCCACTCAAGGACTCACTGTGCAAGTTCTGTCTGTAGGGTCTCCATGGAACAGGATTCAACCAGACCAAACAACAAAATGTTACACGAGTGCAAGCCATTTTAACAACAGTAGCATGGATGCTGACCTTAATGCAATGAACTCCAGTGTTTCTTCATCAGATTGTGAGCACAGCTGAGCAGATGGCAGATTTTCCCAGAATACCCATGTTTCAGAATAGTCTGTTGGGGGCTGAATCACTTCAGACTGGGCAAGAGACTAAATGCAAATCTCTCAGTCTGTGCATGTGCTCTGAGCACTGTCTGTTGTGTAAAGCCTTCTTCTCAGAGTCTCTTTTTCTGGATGTATTTTCAAACAGGGGAAGGGGGAAAACAACCTGTTCTCAGACTTCACCACTACCCACTGCTCTCTGAACAGTTCACCCAAAATTGATGGAGTAAATGGTGGTTTTTCCCTTAGTCCCAGCAGCATTACATAGCCAGGTTAAGTTGTCACTTGTTCAGTAGGTAAGATCTGCAGCTCATTACTGCTTAAAAACAAGGATCTTGCCACATGAACTTGTATGCTCTGGAGCTAATGACACCAGTCCCATTGGCGACTCAAGGACTCACTGTGCAAGTTCTGTCTGTAGGGTCTCCATGGAACAGGATTCAACCAGACCAAACAACAAAATGTTACACTAGTGCAAGCCATAAGAAATGTACCTTGCTGCTGTCAATCAGGAGACTGTTGTACCACAACTAGTAAACAGAAATCATGAGAACTTTTGAAGAACGGGAAGAAGAGTTTCTGCAAAATTTCCACTCTTCATTAGAGAAAACACATTCCACTGAAAAACTCTTAGAATGGTGTCCAGAAAATGTACTTCTGTCATTCACATTTCTTAGGATAAGCTTGGGTCAAAAATGTAACCATCTAAGAAATGAATCATAAAATGGTTTGGGTT
>NW_010241217.1:0-218 GCF_000690775.1 Eurypyga helias
TCCAGCCCAGGATGGGGTTGGCTGTAAAAAAAGTAGCCAAAAAGAAAGGGAGGAGGTGATGAGCTTTGGCATCATGGCTTATTTTTAAGGAAACCCTTTCCAGGTCTGAATGACATCTCAGCTGTAAACAAGTTTATCACCAGAAGCTTCTGGAGGCCACGTGTTTGTGCTGCAGAGGCGATGGTTCTCCTTTGCTCAGGTGACCCCCCCGCCACTCC
>NW_010241217.1:233-3017 GCF_000690775.1 Eurypyga helias
GCAACTCCCAGGAAGGGGTTTGTTCCCTAGGAGCGACGTTGAGGACAGGCAGTGCTCTTTAAGTTCTCTTCTCTCTGTCTCTACAAAAATCAAACCCAGTCCAGCCCGAGAAACCCCAGCCCTGTGTTGGGGCAGCACGCGCTGATTTAATTTGCTGGTTGTTCTTTTGATGGGATGCAAATTAGAGCCGTGCTGTAATAACAGCAATTAGACGGGTACGTATGGGGCATGGGCAGCGGAGGAGGGATAAAGGGGAGGCTGCAAAGCCAAGTCTGCAATTCCTCGTTAGGTCTAGGAGAGAGAAGAGCAAGTTGGCTTTGTTAAGAAGGCCAAGCCCTTGGGTGCTTTGCTATGGGAGAGTAGAAATAGCAATTATCTATCCATCTATCTATCTCTGTCTATCCATCTATCCATCTGTCCATCAATTCATCCATCCATCCATCAAGCAATCATCTGTCCGTCAGTCCATCCATCCATCTATCTATCTATCTATCTATCTATCTATCTATCTATCTATCTATCTATCTATCTATCTATGTATCATCTATCTGTCTATCCATCTATCCATCTGTCCATCAATTCATCCATCCATCCATCAAGCAATCCTCTGTCCGTCAGTCCATCCATCTGTCTGTCTGTCTATCTATCTATCTATCTATCTATCTATCTATCTATCTATCTATCTATCTATCTATCTATCTATCTATCTATCTATCTATCTATCTATCTATCTATCTATCTATCTATCTATCTATCTATCTATCTATCTATCTATCTAGCAATCCAGCAATCCAGCAATCCAGCAATCCATCTAGCTATCTATATCTATCCATCTGTCCATTCATCCATTTATCCCTCCCTCCCTCCCTCCCTCCCTCCCTCCATCCATCCATCCATCCATCCATCTATTCATCTATCTGTCTGTCTATCTATCAATCATCCATCCATCCCTCTATCTATATCTAGCTATCTGTCCATCTATCTATTTATCAATCAATTATCCATCCATCTGTCCACCTCTCTCTCTCTCTCTCTCCATCCATCTATCCATCTATCTATCTATCCTTCTCCAAAGACTGACGAAGGAAGGTTCCTTCGTTGGATTTCGATGCTTCCTTTAGCCCTCTCAGTCCGCACGCAGTGCGTTTCACGTGTCACCTCCGTGCACCCCATTCCCGAGTGTGGGCGTAAATGCTCGAGCCCACGTAGGAAATAATGAAGCATTTGCCTTTTAAGCTGTCAGAGCATTGTTCGTAATCCCTCGTTAGTCTAATTTTAAGTCTCTCACACGTATTTAAATGTTCCTCTTGATCTTTTAATACACATGAAGAATGCCTGACTGATTTACCTGCGCTCCTGATTTCCATGGCGCCTGTGACGTGGGACTCTCGACTCCCGCTGGAGCACTCCGCGGCCCTGGTTGCACTTGGCGTGACTCAGAGCTCCCGTTGGTTCCTCCGGCGGCGCCGGCGCCGCGGGAACGCTGACGGGGCTCCCGACGGCACAGGATTTGTCAGCGGCTCCTTCGTAACGCGTGGTATTAGGAAGAACCCCTTCCTTTTCGGTTTGCCTCCCGTTGGGTGCTGTTGAAATAACTGCTGGGGGTGGGTCGCCGGGTGTTTTGCTGAGTGGGGGGGCGGGAGGTTGCAGCAGAGGTGAAGCGCCGCTGCTTTCGCGTCCCCGACCTTGAGAGCCACCGGTAGGAAACGAAACGGGGTAGAAAATGACTGTAAATGCGATGGAAACGTGCTGCTCTGCTTTTGTTCTCCAGAGCAGCGCAGCTGTCCTGAAAAAGAAGAGCATGAATGTGATTGTGACAATCAGCCACTTGCTGCTGCAGTCGTGCGTTCGGTGTAACCAGTGACAGCTCTGGTTTAGAGTCACAGAATCACGGAATGGTTTGGGTTGGAAGGGACTTTAAAGCCCATCCAGTTCCAACCCCCCTGCCATGGGCAGGGACACCTTCCATAGCCCAGGGTGCTCCAAGCCTCATCCAGCCTGGCCTTGGACACTCCCAGGGATGGGGCATCCCCAGCTTCTCTGGGAACCTGTCCCAGTGCTCCCACCCTCTGCGGGAAGAATTCCTTCCCCATGGCCCATCTCCATCGCCCTCTTTCTGGTTAAACCCGTCACCCCTTGTCCTGTCACTCCCTGCCCTTGGGAAAAGCCCCCCCAGCTTCCTTGTAGCCCCCCAGGCACTGGAAGGGGCTCTGAGGTCTGCCCGGAGCTTCCCTTCTCCAGGCTGAACCCCCCAACTCCCCCAGCCTGTCCCCATGGCAGAGGGGCTCCAGCCCTCGGAGCATCTCCAGGGCCTCCTCTGGCCTCGCTCCAACAGCTCCGTGTCCTTCTGCTGTTGGGGCCCAGAGCTGGAGCAGAACTGCAGGGGGGTCTCCCCAGAGCGGAGCAGAGGGGCAGAATCCCCTCCCTCACCCCCCTGGCCACGCTGCTCGGGATCCAGCCCAGGATACGGAATTCCTGACTCAGACTTCCTGACCTTGAGAAGGCTGGTGATCCCCTGTCCACCCTCACATTACCGAGAGTTAATGTTTAACGCCGGGGTCGGGTTTCTCAGTGGCTTCTGTAGGGCGAGACACCAGGAAGGTTCTGTCCCAGCAATTGCCCCGGGGGAGCGGTCGCAGCCAGCGCCCGTCGCTCTCCGCGTTGCGCAGGGGCTGAGCGACTCCAGCCATGAACCCAGGGATGTTGATAGCGCTTGTCAACCCGGGTGTCGCTGGGGCATGGTCAACCTGGGGAAGGGATAGAGAAGTAAACTTGCTCTTTCCA
>NW_010241217.1:3060-4648 GCF_000690775.1 Eurypyga helias
ACCAACTGGGTTGGGGTTTTTCATTTTCCCACCCAATAACTGTATTGATCAAGTGAGTCTATTCTTCACCCTCACCGCGCTCTGCTCCTTGCAGCTTCCTCTTAGGTGGCCCCCAGGCCTGTCCGAAAACTCGCTAACAGGATACTGGTATTGGGATCGGGCTGCAGGAGGTAAAATACAACCGATGACACATGTGGCTAATTCCCACAGTGGGGTGTTTTGTCCTGAATGGCGAAAAGACGTGTCCCGTGCAAAAGGTGCCGGCGCTGGGTTATAACTTTGCTTCCAGTGCAGGAGGGTTACGGTCACTAGAGTGACATTGTAATTTCTGCAGGCTGAAAGGCACCCCGTGACAGTCACGTTAGGATGGGTTAACTTTCCTCTGCCCAGGAAGTGGGGAGTCACCATCCCTGGAGATGTTCAAGGAGCGTGTAGACATGGTGCTTGAGGACAGGGTCTGGTGGGTATGGTAGAGTTGGGTTGATGGTTGGACTAGGTGATCTTATAGGTCTTTTCCAACCTTAGTGATTCTGTGCCTGGCCAGGGTTTTCTGTAAGTCACAAGCAGTACGTGTCCAATCCTTAAATAAATCCTTTAAAATACTAAAATAAGCATAAAATGCCTTTAAACTGCGGATAGGTTTCAGCGTAGTCCTGTCATCGTTATGTTTTCAGCCTGCACACCTAGAATTCATAAAATCATAGAATCACAGACCAGTTTGGGTTGAAGGGACCTTAAAGCCCCCCCAGTGCCACCCCGTGCCATGGGCAGGGACCCCTTCCATAGCCCAGGTTGCTCCAAGCCTCATCCAGCCTGGCCTTGGACACTCCCAGGGATGGGGCATCCCCAGCTTCTCTGGGAACCTGTCCCAGTGCTCCCACCCTCTGTGGGAAGAATTCCTTCCTGATGTCCCATCTCTATCTCCCTCTTCCCGGTTAAACCCATCACCCCTTGTCCTGTCACTCCCTGCCCTTGGGAAAAGCCCCCCCAGCTTCCTTGTAGCCCCCCAGGCACTGGAAGGGGCTCTGAGGTCTCCCCGGAGCTTCCCTTCTCCAGGCTGAACCCCCCAACTCTCCCAGCCTGTCCCCAGGGCAGAGGGGCTCCAGCCCTTGGAGCATCTCCGGGGCCTCCTCTGGCCTCGCTCCAACAGCTCCGTGTCCTTCTGCTGTTGTGTGCAGACCCACATCTCTTCTGGTTTTTATGCTGGGTACAGACCTTCTCTGTGGGTGGGCAGAGAGAAAGTGTATTTTGTGAATCAGCGTTGCCGTAAAAAGGGTCACTGTGGGCACGAAAACTGGGGACACCTATGGATGAATGCTGTGAGAGCTGGAATTAAAGCCTTGAAGAATATGAACTGGGGATGGGTTGAGAATGGTTTGTCGTTGCAGTCTTGGCAGCATGGTTTCTGTAACTGTATTTCGGATAGCAGCGGTTAGCCCCCGGTGTGTCCTGGGAGGCTCACGAGGTGTTCAGACACTGGAGGCCTTCCCTTAGGCCCAGAGGAGGATTTTACTGGGGTTATAGAAAAGGCTCAGTAGGAACTTGATGATGGGGGTGCTGAGTGCACCCTCAGCAGGGTGCTGATGTC
>NW_010241218.1:0-17510 GCF_000690775.1 Eurypyga helias
ATTTAAATAATATAAAATAATTTAAAAATAAAAGAATTTTCTTCAGAAGTAAGTCAATACAGTTGATGTATCCTATGGAACGATCCAAACGCTTCCTCAAAGTGTTTATTAGCACTGTGAACATGCTGCCCTCTCACTTGAATTTCCTGTGTCGCAGAAAAACTGCTGTGAGGTGGATCATAGCAACCGATTATAGGGGAGAGAGAGCACGAGCACTTACTGATTTTAATTTACCTTGCACATCATTCTGTAGTATCTCAGTGAACACCATGAATAAAGCCTCTTCAAAGCCCCCAACTGCATCCGGGTTTGCTTTGCACGTTATCCTTACTGACAAGCATATCGATTCAAACATGTAATGATTGAAGTGGGGTTTGCTTGGATTCTAAAAACAAGTTACAAACAGACAAATCAACCCAAACTTGCAGCCAAGTCACTTACTTAGCAAAATACATTTTTTATTTCAACTGAAGTCTAAAGTAGCAATTGGGAATAAGGATACTTATGACTGACTTATTAATATGTTCATGAAATTAATTTCATAGATAAAAGCAAATGTAAAAACCGTTAACACATAAAGGAGTGGTGTGTTTTATAAATACTTAAAAGACAGCAAGTGTTTTTCAGAAGCTCTACATAAACTAGAAAGCAGTTAGAAGTATCACAAAACAAGAACTGGAAAAACACTATTTTTCAATCATCTAAGTGTCTAGTCAATTCTTCACTGAACCCCTCTTATACTCTGGGGCTAAGTTTAAACTACACACAGTAGTAGTTTTCAGATAGTGGATGCACATGTCCTAAAGCATTCCCTAATGTCGATGTTCAAGAACATTAGTCCAGCCTGAACAAAAAAAACCTAAGAGATTTTTTATCCACCAAAGGCAGGAGGGTAATTAATTTAATCCCACATTTCAGTGCCTAAATTTAGCATTAGCCTCGGAAACTTCATGGAGAAAGAATAAAGGAGTCGTGAGAAAAACAGATTATGGTAATGGTGGCCTCTGCACAAGCAAATATTTATACTCCAACAAACTAGTATTACAAGAAGATTTCAAAATCTGTTTCCAAATTTCAGATGAGAACAGGAGGGAATGATTTGAAAGTATGTCCTAAAACAGAGACAGTACTTCACAGGAAGGCTGTTTTTACTTATTTTAGGCAGAAAATACTGAACAATTTCTAATATTCTAACAGATCACAAACAAGAAGATGTACATAAATCTTTAGAAAGACTGCTGTATAAGGTAAAAAGCGCACGTTTTGCTTAGCCTGTTTCTTTACCTTACTGACAGCCAGCAGTTTCTGCGTAAGCTGTGTGATAACAGAAGACATGTATGGAATTATGGATTCCTGTAGCAGAGAAAAACTCCTCATGATAGCTGCAAATAAATGGGAAGTATTATCTTCTGGAGACAAACACTTCTGCCAACCATCATATGCCTAAATCCTTTACCTTCTACTATTAAATCGGATCCCAAGGATTTAGGTACAGCAAGAAAGAGCACCTGCTGCAAGAGCTATCAACCCCTAATGATGACAAAGGATAAAGCAAAGCCTCATTATCCCCATTCTATAGACGGAGCACAGGCGATTAAGCAACTTTGCAAAGACCATCCTTTCTCCCGGGCAAGTCTCAAATCTTGGCATACTCTGAGCCATACCCCACGCAGATTCCCTGCTGAATGTCCTGACTACAAGGACTACCACTGGAGAAATGATTTGCCACAATACCATTACGTTTAGTGTTTCTCTGGTATCATAAATTTAGTCAAAGATGACTTCATGCAGCCCGGTAAATAGCTGCAGGCTGCACATACCACTGTAGCATGGTTGCATAAACTAGGTTTTTCAAATAGAAATGTCACTAGCCTGTAACTGTAAGCCTTTACCTCAAGTTAACAAAGTTACTTTCATATTGCAGAACTCAAAAAAACATTTACCTTTCATAATGTACTCATTTTCAGATGAGCCAGGAAGCGTCAGTGCTTTAAAAAGGTTTGTTAATAGCACTTCTATAAATGGTGCCATTTCTGCAGCTGTAATGCTGTTAAGTAAAACACAGCTCGTTAATGATGAAAGATAATTACAAACCTCAATCATTTTACGATACTGCAATACTAAGAAATAAGAGATTCCCCTACAGATATTTCTCATCCTTAATGGACAAAACCTATGTAACAACGAATTTATTTCTCCTTGAAAACTTACAGGGTAGTATTGTTTGTCCCCCTCATGGTAAACAGTCTTTCAAGAGCATGGGCTGCATAAGTATGGACCACAATACTTTCTGCTTGAAGGTGATTGATCAAGAGAGGAATAGATACCAACAGTTGTTCTTTAGGTACCTATAAAAATATAGCAACAAATTATACGCAAGTTACAGAAAAATACAGATGGTTCAACACTTGAGTATAATCCCTCGAGCTCACCAGCTACAAACTGAAGCTTGGCAGGGGAAGAAATCTTAGAAGGCTGCTCCAGTTGCTAAATCACACCCCGACAGCCCAGAGGTACCTATTTCTGTTACTGCCTGTACACTTCCCCCGAACACCAGAGTTACATTTGACTGTAAGTGCATGTATTCCTAACAGGTATTTCTTTTTCCATTTCACTGTGTCTTGATGGGCAACTAAAACATATCAAGCTTAAAAAAAACCCCAAACACATATTTCCTAAGAGATGGATAAAGGTAACCTAAAATTTAGAAATAATACTGAGTATATTTTCTTACTGCATCTCACAAATCAGAAAAGGTAAAGGACAAAGTTGTTGTACTCTAACTACTGCAACAATATGAGCAATCAAGTTTATTTAGACCAACATTCACTCCAAGAGTCTTGAGCGTGTCACAAAACCAAGCATGCTAAGATGTTCAGTGCTCCCACAGCATATGGACAGCATGCAGACTACATGGCAACTGGATATTTATAACAATATCATTTACTTTCAAAACTAAAAATTCAGCATGAAGTGTTATATGTGACTATCAAACACCTGTTAAGATATGGCCAAGTAACATAAATGAGGCTTGGCAAGTATAAACTAACAAGCTACAATATGTTTTTACCAGAAGAGTAAAAGAAAAACTTACTTGGTTTCTAAAAATCATGATATATTTGATACCATCTGCTTTTAGCACAGGGAATTCATTCACTGTGAGAGAAAAATATGCACATTTTGTTTATACTTTTCATATAAGTGTGATTACTGAACATACACTATATATAGGGGTGACATATATAATTCACGACTTTTTTTCCCCCTCAAAAATAATACACATAATTTTTCTCTACGTTGCTTAGTTTCTGCATTTCTGCATGGGCAGTTTTAGGTACAAATCATAGCCCAGTACCATTATATATGCAGCCTAACTCTTCCGCATGAAATTGCCCTGATGGCTCTGATTTTAACAGTCTCCAACTGCATATTCCAAAACAACCTACTGCATTCCAAATATTGTAAGGTAAGTGCTGAAGCAGAAAATAAAGTATGTGGCTTAAATCTAGACATCTGTAATCTCATCAATATAGGCTGATACAGGCTGCAACCTAGCCTTCAGCATTTTAACTTCTCAGGCTTTTGTACAGCATACAAGTTTGCCATAAGGTCTCCAATACAGAAATCAAATTACTTCGATGGAAAAGGTTTAAGCGTGTAGCTGATAGCAACCAGGTTCACACATGCTCTGATCCTGCAGGCAGCACGTGGCAACCCACCTTTGTTTCAAAGCTCATTCGTTGCCAGCCAAACAAATGTGAATTCCTTCCCGTGTGCCGGGTGTTAACAGTTCCCTGTCTCAGAGATGATTCTGACGTATGAACGCGTGCGCCTTAAGAAACAATGGTCGCTGCCGAGATGCAGATGTATCAGACTTACATCAAACTTACCACTAGCAGACTTTAAGTCAGGTTGAATGTGATTCACAAAGAATTCTGTCAGATTAACAAGTTCATTGGCTTGTGTTATTCCATGCTGGAAAAACAAAACAACAGACCAACTCTGGTTTTACATGCTGACATTCAATTAGGCTTTACTCATTTTTATGTGTTTTTAATAGAAAGACTCTAGAACGTGCATGCATGTGATGAGATTTTTGATCCAACTGTGGATCCAAAAAGATCCAATTTCTTTTTCTTAATGTGTTTAGTACCTAGGTTTCAGCTGTAGCAGTACTGAGGTTTCAAGTTACCGGCTCTGAGTTGAGGAATAACAGCATGTAACACAGGAATAATCAACCAAAGTTGTAGACAGAAAATATCAGCATTTTACTAACTTGACACTTTTGCTTTGTGACAGGCCTTTGAAAAGGGAAAAGTTCAGAACTCAAACACCAATTCTGAATCACAGGAAAAAAAAATAAAAATCACTACTTAGTTTTTTCTTAGGAAAACGGCAACTAATTTTTTAAAACAGGGTTTTCAGATGGATCTTTATCAAGTGTTCTAAGTGATGTTACCCCGTATTTGCCACTAAACAGCACAGAAAGAGACAGATGTACAACTCAGCAGTTTTCTAATTGCTAGAGAACTGGTTCATGCTATGCATCACTTATCAGCAATTGCTGTGCAGCAGGATACAACTAGAGTTTCAGGAAGAGACCAAAAACCTTCTGCAAAATTGCATTAAGATGCCGTACAACATGTTTTACTGTTGGCCTCAAATCTGTTTTGTAAATCCACAGAGATCTGAACTGCAATAACACTTAAAATATTTATTAATACATAAAATTCTCTTCAGTAGGACAGTTGAAACAATGCTACTGTTTCCAAAACCAGTTTAGCTCAGGACTGGCTTCTCAAGGTATCCAGCCTAGTAGGTGCTTTCTCCTAAGCAAGCAACATGATCTATTTCCAAATCATGAACACTCAAATAACAGGAAATATTGGGAAATAAAATTACAGAAACTAGAAGTCACTCAGATTCCTCTAGCCTGCTTTTGATCTTTTTCTGTAAAGCTAAATTTGCCCTTTACAAGGCCTTGCACAGCTAACAAACTCTGGCTCAGCACCCTTTAAAAGCTCAGAGGTTCCAGACCCAAGCTGATTTTGTTTCTCTGTATGGCTGCTTCACACACGCTCACAAGACCTGCCAAACGGTCACACATGGTTGCTGGCTTTGCCCAATCCATCTGAACATCAGATACCACCCAATGACCAACTGTGGGAGGGTTACATAACGGATAACTTTCAACCTCATCAACACTCAACCACTACCAATACAGTTACCCCCATTCTGAAGCAGCATAAAACGGATCACATCAATCCTTACACACAGTGCAACACTTGAACGCGTACAGATTAAAATGAGTAGAATGTAGAAGTACCTTCTGCGTTTGAGCTTTGGATGCCAAAGACGTAACAAGGTAAATAGCTGCATCTTTGTGCTTCCAGTTAACAGACGGATTCTTTGCATATTCTTGCAGCATAGAATTAACGTATCCAGAAAAAATCCCTGTCACGGGCCCTTCAAAAAATTTGCACAATCCTCTGACTAGATCACAAGCTGCTCTGCGCCTGGTGTCAATATCTGTGTGAGAACCAAAGAGTCTTCGAATATAAGAAAGTATACAGCTTTTCATATTAATCAACACAATAACGATATACAGTGTCCGATGTTACAGCCCCACCTTAAGTACTGCAATCTTCCACACTGATGTGTAAGAACACACTGAAATCTTTTTCTTACTGTCATAATTGGGACTATTCTTTTACTTATTGTCGTAGTAGGGAGTATTTGTACCACAAAAGGAGGAACAGACACCTACCAATACTGCACATGTACCCGCAGGTTTCACTGCCCTCAAAAGAAAGCTGCAGGGAGCATGCCGGAGGAGGCTTTTACTATGTTGGCACCTACACACCCGAATCTGGTTGGGATGGAGTTAATTTTCTTCACAGCAGCCCATATGGCGTTGTGTTTTGTGCTGGCGACTAAACTGTTGGTAACACCCCAGTGTTTTGGCTGTTGCTGAGGAGTGCTTGCACAGCCTCACGGCTTTCTCTTTTCCCTTCCCAGCACGTAGGCTGGGGTGGGCAAGAAGCTGGGAGGGGACATAACCCGGATAGCTGATCCAAACTGCCCAAAGGGATATTCCATGACACATTACATCATGCTTGGCAATAAAAGTTACGGGGAGAGAGCTTTAGGGGACAGAGCTATTGGTCAGAGATGGGCTGGGCATCGGTCTACCTGTGGGAGGTGGTGAGCCACTGACTACTTCCCCCCTGCTCTTTTCTTCCTCTTTCTTTCACTTAAACTGTTTTTTATCTCTATCCACAACTTCTCACTTTTACCTACTCTCTCCCTCATCCCGTCACAGCAGGGTGGGGAACGAGCAGGCTGCTGTGTGGTGCTTACCTCAGCTGCTGGCCCACCACACTGAATCCGGACATTTTTCTAAAGAACAAGCAAGCCAAATAACCAAACCAAAACAGATTTCCAAAAAAAACCCAAACTGTAAAAATTCCTTGTTTCAAGAATGGAAAACAAAAGGTCAGCTGGCCTTTAAGACAATATACCAACAGGAGCAGGAGAAGGAAAACAAAGCAAGTCAATTCAAACGCAATAGAGCACATTTCTAAAGTAATCTCTGAAGAACACAAATACTTCTTGCTTCAATTGTCTTAAAATGCTTCAAAAACACCTAAAACACAGCCAATCCTGGATAAGAGTAAAACATTTGCTTGAAAAAGTTCAAAAAACATTTTCCTCCAATTTCTTCCTCCACTGCAAGGGTACAACAATTCCTTCAATCTATGACGAAGAGTCGTTAATCTACAAGTGTCGGTCAGTAAGCTGTTAGTGGCACAGAGCAGCACATAGAGATTTGTCACACATATCTAGATGTGGCTCATTTGTGCTCCGACTTGGCTGAAGGCTAGGCAGCTACAATCAGAAAAATCAAGCAGCTCTGTTAACCCAGCACTGTGTTCTCAGGACGTTACTGCACTGGTATGAACACAGTGCCGACGTACAAGGGCTGGCTGGTGTCCAGCTGGCTTGATGGCAGTTTAGTATGCAACACTGGTCAGAATTTCAGTTTAAACATGACAGACTACTAAATACAGGCACAGTCTCTCCATGTTATTTAAAACTGCTACACACAGGAACTAAATACACCGCTGTGGCCACTATTCAGCATTGACTTACAGGCTATATTTGCTGAAACAAGAATGTGTGCAGTGCAGGAGACATACCAGTCCAATTAAGGAAAACACACTACAAAAACATTGTTCAAAACAAAAAGACACTGTGATGGGCACATCATGACAGTAAACTTCATCAAAACCTGGATTAAAATCCCTTAGGGACACACACACCTTCCCAATTTGAAAAAAAAGTTATAAAAGCTTCAGTAAGTGACTTCAGCTCTTTAGAGCTACATTTAAAGACCAAGTATTCTTAGTATAAATCTGTGGATTACCAGATCCTTCCAAATCCCTTCTTATATATTCTTCAGAATTATCTTCAAATGCTTCTTCATCAGCCGCTGAAAATACAAAATATACAGAAGTTTAGAAACAGAGGTGTCTGATTTTTTTTATGGTACAAAGGGGTATTATTATCAAACTTGCTACTTTTTCCAAGTACTCTTCTATACCATTAACAGAAATTAAGCAGAAGTATTCATCCAGCCTAGCCTCTTTAGCTTGCAGCTGCCCCACAGATTAGTTTTTCATACTCACTAGTTGGTGTATTCCTGATTTAAAAGAAAAGGAAAAAAGAAATAAAGAAAGAGGTAGGACACATGCAACACGAGTGCACTTAGAAAGGCTTCCAGAGTCACAGACGTAGAGAGAAGTTTCTTATCACTGCAATACATCTTCACTACATTTTAGATATCAGGATCAATATAAGCCCATCAAAGCTTGGAGAAACAGGCATTACAATTTAGTAGGCCAGATACACTGCCTATTTAGACTCCCTCCAGTACTAACTTGATGAAAAATTATTGGTGGCACATGAACTAGACTTCCTATATTTTTCAATTTCAGATCCCAGTAAAACAGAAGAATTATGTATTTATTCATTATTATATTCATACAATCCTACAAAGCCCATAGGACAGCAATTTGTTCTAGAAACTTGGTTTTAAATCTAGTACTGAAGTACACAAGTGGTAATTCTCAATTCTTAGTCCTGCAAAGCCACAAAGCATTATAATTACAGTTGGATTTTATCATGTCTTTGGAAACTTAAGTCTCAAAAAGTTACCTCTAAATTCCATATTGGGAACAATAACTTTTTCACAGATGCTTGTCAATGTATTCTGGTCTTCAAAGAGATGCTTGTAATGTGGTCTCTCACAAACTGAGGCCAGAAACTGGATTGCATTACTGACCAGCTAGAACACCACAAACAGAACACATACAGCCTGAGCATGACTGACCAGTTTACAGTTCATTATTAAACTTGCCAAGATCAGTTTATAATAACGTACCAGGTCGTATTTCACTTCCTGGCCTGTTGTGACTAACAGGTTCCAGATTGCTGTTACGAAACGTGGCAGGTAGGGCTGAAATTCTTCATCGTATTTTTGAGCATACAAAGCAGCATTATCACAAATTTGTGATTTCAAAAGCTCCAGTAATCCAGCTTCCTCTTCATCCTCACATAAAACAAAACGAAGAACTTAAACATCCAAACTGCAACACTACTTAAATATTAAAAGTATCAATATACTTGAAGGAAATATTTACACTATTATTTTACCATGTTCTAAAAAAAAGTCAAAGAAATTTTGACCCTCTCACATCCCTAGAATCACTGCTTTTTGGTGATTTGTATTCTAAGTTACAAATACTACCTGCATTTCAAATGAAAGTGCTAAAAAAAGTAATTTAGACCTGATGAAGTTTGACGTGAAATTAATGTACAAATGTAGCAGGAAAAAGACAACACAAGTTGTTGAAAAAACATGCTCAGAAGACATTGTATCTTGCTACTTTAAAGTGGAATAGTTATAAAAGTAGTTCCCTCCCCATACCAGCACAGATGCTTGTGGAGCCACAAAGCAAAGAGAATTGTGAAATTGAGCTGGAACTCAAAAAAAATTCAACAACCAAACACCACCCCAGTTCCGTCACCCCCAGCCTCGCCCCACCTTTCAGCTTTAATGCATACCACTCGGCTCAGCTCAGCACACAGCTGCATCAATGTCTGTGCTGGGCAAGAGCCCACAGGTACAAGAGAAGAGAGCAGCAAAGCTGCTTTTAGCATCAGCGCTGGCCTAAGACAACTGCGAAACTACAGCACAGGACAGTTGCCTCCCAATGTACTGTAAAGAAACTGAGAGTTGCTTTGGCTCCATCAAGTGGCAAACTGCTGTACTGTCTCCGGGAGACATCTGCATTTTGAATACTGAAAGCACACACAGAATTCATGTGTGCTTTGATGAACTTGGTGTCATCTTTCCCCTGTGAAACTACTAATTCTTACAGACAAAGACAGCAAATGCTACACTGAAGTACTTAGGGATGTCATGCCTTCTGTGTTCAACTGTTTCAAGTCCTTTAAGATAATCTGTTTTCTAAAACACAGTGCATGAACTGGCTGAAAGGCATAGAAAACCTGAACACTGTGACTCTTAATGATCAGGTTAGTCCAGCAGATGCCCCCCAAAGAATCTACTCTTTTATTATTATCTGTAAGTTGACTTCTGTGCACAGCTGGGTATACCTATAATCTAGATACAACTTCAAGAACTGGACCTCAAATTTCTTAGACAGTGGAGCAACTCCTCTTAAATCCCATTTCCTCAGTCATTCTATTCCAGCAAAGATGACATTGCATTGTGCAGAGTTAGGTCTAAGCTCTCAGTCAACCCTCTCTACTACACAGAGGCAAACCAGGAGGCTTATGCAGTACTTACATCAGTCTGCAAAAGTTTATTATCTAAAGTTAAAAGACTATGAAAATTTGTCATCCATGTTTCCATGTTATCTTCAAAAAACTCTGGAAGATCCTGTGAAGGAAAAACATAAATGTGCATTTTAATTGCTGGCTGCACTGCTCAGACAACATACCTACACTGTATGTAGTACGTATCCACCTTGTAAACTACCCAGGGACAACGCGTGCAAAACAAACTTGAAAATAAAACACTGCCCCCTCCTCCTCCTAAACAAAAACCCTCCACACAGAGGCTTTGGAATATACTATTTCCAAATAAACTAGTTGTTTACACCCTATACAGCCAACAGTTTTACAAAGAAATAACCTTATTGCCTCTCACTCTCACAACAAGAGAGCCCAAGCCTCCCTTTTAGCTCCAGCCTGCTCTTTGGCCCCATTCAGAAGACCAGCCCAAGCAATCACGCGTCAGACTTACGTTCGTGTCAAGACACTCAATACATGTCACCTCAGCGAAGTATCTTTTCACCATTTTTCATATAGCGCATTTATTAAATAAGTTAGAAATTCAGACCTGCTTTCAAACCAAAAACCCCTCGCACTGCTGCCATCATGGTGCTACAGAGCTACCATCACCTACACGGCTGAGTTCCCGCCAGCACAGACACACGTAAAGGAGCGCAGTGAGCGCAGACTCAGGCATCTGACTTCCGTCCGCCACAGCTCACATTCAGAGAGCCAGCCATAAAACGCCGCCTTGCTAAGAGAAGAGCTCAGACTCTCTCAAACTTTGTTCAGATAGGGCCAAGCTCACAGTTAATTAACCCCACCCTTACAGTGCCTTTACCCCAGCGCTGATGCAGATTGTCCACTTTTATTTTTTGTGATTAAGAGAGGCCTTAAAGGCTGCCTCAAGTGGATCCTACAAATAAAAGCGTAATGGCTTCGTGCGATCAAAGCTGAACTATTAGAAGAACAAGGAGATTCACCTGAAAATTTAAACTGTAGAACAGCTTCGCAATTAGAATGAGAGAAGAGAAGAGAACCTTCAAAGCACTAGCATCATTTGCATGCGTGCTGCAAAGTTCAATAGTGGCCTGGAAAAAGAGAGAAGATTCAGTTAAGTCACACACGCACACAAAGCATAATGAGAAGAGGTACTGAGAAGTGTCATTAACTTTCTTTTTTTAACCCTAAGAGTTCCTTTTCCTCCCCTTATTGATCCTGTCAGGTCTCATTCATGACTTGAGTTTGAACCTCACCAGCAGCTTCAAAAAAACCTATTATTAACTTTCCATTTTGTAGTCATTCTTAAGTATTCAGTTTGTATTTCAGTATTTCAGAATGCAAAAACTGTTTTAGCAATTATTAAAAAAGAAATACCTTAAAGAGGTTTGTCAAGGGCAAAGCAAAGGCATCAAGGACCAGTTTGATCTCTGTCCATAGTTCATTTGACTTAAATTCATGGCGGTACCTGACAAGCAGAAGAGAAATACAGGAAAAATAGAATAAGCCTAAGTAGAAGGTACAGCTGTGATGTAGTAGACTTACAAAGTCTAATGGTAAAAATTCAGAGTAGAACAGAAATCTACAACGCAGACACTAAGTCCCTTATTTCCAATACCTTTTAAATAAAGAGTGAGCAGTGCGCAGGACCCCGTTAATGACATGGAAATCTCCACTTTGAAAGCGATTCACCATTTCTGTCAGTAAGTCTGGCCATTTCTGAGGAAAGTCTTCCCGACCTATAATACTGATAGCGTCACTTAACTGGAAAGGAAACATAACCATTACATGATGTAAAAGCAGACTCCTCACTACAGAAAACCAGCAGTCATGCCAGATATTGGAAATATCTAAGAAAAATGCTTATTATTGTCAGATTCAAAAATCGCTGGGTTAAATATCTACTAGTTTTCCCCACAAACAAAGAAATCTCACTTTAAATCCAAGGTGTACACGCAGCCTCACAGTATTTAACTGCCTAATGGTAGAACTCAGCTGTAAGATTATACACTTGTTTTTTAATTGCCTTAAAAAAAAAAAAAAACCAAAAAAAACCTAGGCAGAAGTAGCTACAGCAACATACTCCAAGTTCCTTGGATTGGGATGACCTCATCGGTAAGGGAACTGAGCTCTGCCGATAACCAGATTCTCTACACACACTTAAAACATCCCAAAAGTCTCATGCACACAGCTAGGAAATGACATATTACCTGCTTCTGAATTTGTTCTGGGCTGCTAAGCATCAAGGGCACTATGTTGGCTTTAATTGCTATCCTGTCTGATTCACATATTTTGTTCAGTTCATCCTCAACCTAAAATTAAAACAATAATTAAGTCACAGGCATATCAGTATACCCAGGGCAACAATACAACCAGCATTTCAGAAACCAATTGCTTATACTCATTTATGTAACTATTACACAGTTAAAGAAACTCAGCAGATCTGTTCAAGATACTGCCTACAGTGAATCTCTACCAGAAGTACCTGAAAAAAGCTGAAAGAAATGACATCTTTAATAAAATCTTGAACTAGTTTTCTCCTCCGATGGTGACTTTTCAGCTCAGCACTTCAGCCATACAAAGGAAGGGTGCATGTGCCAATAACACACCGAAGTTTAAACAACAGTCTCCCTCTTCCACCACACCAAACCACATCTCTGTCCTCACTTCTGCCAACCCCGAAGATTGATTTTGTGCAAGTTACCTCAAGCTGTACTTTCCAGAAACTGCACATGGGTGCAGGCTGCACCATCCAAACCGTAACATGGACTTTAAGAGTTATCTAATCAGTTCAAAATATCAATTGGTTCCAAGTCCAGTCAGCCAACAGTGCCAAGTGGTAGTAAATTTCAAACTTTCTACTAAAGAAATAAAATAAGGAGGCTTGTCACCAACCAGGGACAGCAGTGACAGTCATATTATCTGTGGTGACAGCAGCACAGTTCAGAAACGTAGAAATTATGCAACAATTAAGAGGTATGTACCTCCAGAGAGTAAAGCAAAGATTCTAAAATGTTTAAACCAGATGGCACTACTACCCTCCTTCTTACCTCCCTTTTACCATCTTCTCATAAACTTAAAAGTTTAATAATTTCAAAATTTCAGGAGTTTTGTAGGTGCTTCCTTACAGCTAAAGCTAAGTAAGACACAAACAACTCGCTTTTCAGCTTCTGTCACATTGCACTGAATCAGAAGAATGTACAGAACCATTATATATGCATTAAGCCCCACAAAAATAAGATTATCTTTGAACCTGAGCTTTACAAGTTTAAATGATATGATAGGCAGCACTAATTGTACTAGGCAAGCTCCAAGCAGGAAGGCAGGACAGACACTAGGCATCTAGATAGATAAGGACAAAGATGAAGGAGAGAGCAGCAACAACAAATCCTACTATGGAGTTCTTAATGAGATTTTTTCAAAGAAAAAAAGACCTTTTTACAAGTGAGAGGCAGCACATAGGCAAGTATTCTGTAGGTACTTGAAAAATAAATGTAAAAAAGCAACTCTTCCCTCTCTCCAGAAGCACCCTGTACATCTAGCTCTCCAAGCTCGAGCAAATCAAGTCCTTGAGCAGGCAAAACCCTCTGACTCCCACTGAGTTTTGTATCAGCCAAGTCCAAGGCTGCTACATTAAACCATGTGATGTAGGTAGGCTGGCCTTAGGGCTGTATTTTATGTTCATACAGCTGCTCTTGAAATGAAAGCTTCAATTTTGGACAAAACAATGTGCTTGAAGCCATACTGCAATCACAACGGTGCTGGATGCACTTACTGCACAGCATCTCCATCTACTCCAGAACAAAATCTCATCCTGAATCACATTCAGCAATCCATAAAAAAGGAAGCCACCTATAATATTTTTTGTAACAGAACATCATTTCTACTTACAACATATATTACAGAAAAGATGTAATTGGGGAGAAATGACTGAAATATATAGTATCACAGAAACAAAGCTCTAGACACCTCATGCTAGACTGAACGTGCTGATCCTATCAAACATAACCGATCTAGGGCTGCTAGAGCTCCTTAATGTTGGGGTGGGGAGGCCGCCGGGGGTGAGAGATGACATGCAGTTTGTACATTGCTACGAACTGAGACAGAATGATGACATACTGAAAGCTCCAAATCAAAAATGTCTGACTTCTTCAAAACTAAGTCTAAAATAGGATTAAATAGCCATATTTCTATCTGATGCCTACAAATACCTCAAAGTGTTAAACTGCCAAGGCCACCAAAATAAACTGTCCCGCAGCCCAGAAGCATTTACATGAAAGAGAAGCTAGGATCAGCCGAAAGCCACTTCAGCTGCAGTGCTGGCTTGGAATGTTTGTAACACTATGACAATAGAAACAGGCCAAATTGACCAGCTCACGTGTACAGACACGTCGCAATCATTTTAGTTTAAATAATACTACCATTAGTTAAGTGAGCTTTAAATATTGTGCTTCTGCAAAATATACACGTAATATTAGAGACAATTATTTGTTCATCATTTTATCACCCAGCTCTAGTTTTTTTTAACAGAACGGAGTCCAACAGTCCAGATTTTAGTCCCTCATCGGTAAACTACAGCTTGTGTTTGTTCTCTGAATAATCTGCTTTTGATCTTTAAGGTTTCTTCCAACCCAAACCATTCTATGACTCTTTCTTTCACAGAGTACAGACATACACACATTCTCCAAGGCTACTGTAGAATATCTTACAGTATCTTAAAAGGATCACTAAATCTTGGCATAACTACTCACTAGGATACCTACAATTCTCCAGTTCCTTTTAATATAATTCTTGAAGGTTACAGATGCACAAACTTTGATGACATTTTCCTGTGACTTCTCCAGCAGTGTTAACAGTAGCAATGGGTAATTCTGGCTTCCTTCAACCGACTCAAGAAACTTCTCCGCTGTAAGAGAATATACTAAGGTCAGCAAAAGCCGAACGCAGTTTTCTAATGCCAGTCCTAGGACTCCCCAAGTCTCTATTTCAAATAATCAACACGTGAACACTTCCCCAGTTTCACAAAATTAGAAACAAGAACAAGTCTGACAAAAGGTACAGTAGCTTCTTTACTATTAAGCTCTTTAACACTTCTGCTATTAACAGAAGTGCTCAATTCCAAGCAGGATGTGAAAATATTGCCACCTCACTGTTTTTAAAAGCCATAACCTGCTGAAAGTAAAACCTGGTTTATTCTGAACAGCAGCACTGTTTTAAATAACAGTAGTATCAAAAAAAAACCCACAACCAAAAAACAACCCATGAATACAAGAAAATAAAAATTACAAAAAGCAAACAAAGTTAAATTTATATCCATACTTCATTCGGTGTTGACTTTTTAAAAAGGATACTGAGAACTTCTGCAAAGAGGTTATTGCACAAACATCCACTGAAGTTTGCTATACATAGACAGAAGAGCCTAAAAGAAACCAAACTTTTCTGGTCACTGATGAGAATCACTTACCAGGGCGCCTTATAGCAGGATCTGGGTCTAGTGTTTTCTTTAGATACTCAGTTAAAGTCTGTAAATTGGCATCACTCAGCTCCATTTTGGCAGAACCTAAAATCCACAAGTAATTTTATTAAATACAGATCAGAAAGTCTATCCTATAAGCTACACAAATAAAACTAGATTTCACTGAAGAGACACATGAGCTTTTTTTGACTAATCTCATAAAGCATGGTCCTACCTTATGTGTCTCATCCAATAAAACAGCAGCTAGTGTGCAACAACCACAAACCAGAAAACATTCCATTTTTTCAACTTCATATAACTGTTGTTGTCTAGTTTGTTAAAACTCCTACAACAGCATCGTACGTCCAGTAAACGATGAACCAGGTAGTGCCAAAAGATGGTCTCTTGCTCTTTCAGGACAACAGGAGTTTGGTTTTGCTTTTGAGAACTTCTGTCTGCCCCAGAAACCTGTTCCTGGTTGAAAAAGCTGAACAGTCCTGCCCTACATAACCGTAAATAGAACAATACAATGTGTATTGGAGAGTCACGGCTCATTTAAAAATAAATACTCATTATCAAAGAAAACCCTCAACCGAAAATTAATTTTTTACAAAAAGGCAAAAGACTGTTGAAAGCCAGGGGGTTTGCCCACCCTGTAAAATTAACTTAGATTAGGGTGGGTGTTAATATAAACCGCAACACTTATTACAGAATAATTCTGTGCAGTAAGTCTAAATTATGCCTCTCTAGTAATACTCCCACACACAGTCTCATACGTACCACAGTGATATATTAACTTCACAGCTTTAATTGGAATAATTCAAATTACAGTAACACTAGAACAGCAGCAGGACATGCTTTAATGAACATGTTGCTCAGGATATCATCATCAATTCTGCCCATCTTTCTTACCACGAGCAGCAGAGTTCACTCACCACAGAAGTAGTGAGGAAGCAAAGATTTCTATTTTTTCTCTGGAGTTTCTATTTAGTAAGATAAAACTGAAATTTGTCCGTCCCATTTTGGATTTGTTTTATGTTGATTACCAGTGCAATCAATATAGTTTCTATTTAAGTAAGCTTGCAAGGGCAGTGAGTTTTAATGACACAATTTTTACTTTAACTATGGCACCTGTATCATTAAAAGAGACATCAAGAGTGTCCTCTTGAATTAAATGAACGATAACGAGCAATTGCGAGCCAAACACATTTTTCATCAAGTAAAAATTCACCTAGAGTCCTGCCTCCCATGTTTCACCCCTATTGCCTTTTGGGGTGTTAACTTGTCTGGAGTCCTGATCATCCACTTAAGAGTCCACCATTCACCCAGGCCAACAAAATCCCGATGAAGTACAGCAAAAGCAAACAGCACCAACAACAGCTGGCTCTTCTGTTCGATGAAATGGCCGCATGCATCATTACCATGATGTCGAAACTAATATTTAAATCTTTCATAATTAAAAAAATAATAAGTTGTCTGCTCCAGGGAATTTGTAAGGCCGAGACACAAACCCACACAGGAATTCATGAAGGCTAAACTTGACTCGAATTAGAAACCAAACTGAAAGAGGAGACTGACAATCCCCAACAGCCTTCTACAAATACCTCACATAGGTATGTAATACAGGGGCCTATATAAAAAATATACGCCTTAAGCTGACTGTGAGTTTACTTTAAAGGCCAAACATGAAGATCTGAGTTCATTATTCAATCCCTTGTACAGAAGGATAAAAATTTTCACCTGCTACCTGCTCTTATTTCCTTCTTTTCCTCTAGCTATTTGTTTGTTTTCCATCACAAAGAGCTGGTGGTACTTGCTCAAGCGATACGATTGATGCTTTTTGCTATGCTGTGACACATGCAGGTGAAAAAGCCCCTCCAGAAGAAAACCTGTAAGAAGTCTTCAATGCAGTCAAATGAATGGCAGACTAGATACGAAACAACACAAAAACCCCAGAAGCGGGTGTCCTCCACGTCTTACACCGTGAAGAACTTCGGGGAAGGCTGTTCTGCATCCAGCCCGCACAGCTGGCACCCACCACCACCCACACGCCCGAGGAGGTCGGCGGTGCGGGTTACTCGGGATTCTCTTTACACCCAACTGCGGATCCTCACGCTTTGCCCTTCCGCGGACCGCAGGGGTCGGCAGACGAGCGCCATCAGACGCGGGGGTAGGAGCGGGGACCCATCGCACC
>NW_010241219.1:0-17878 GCF_000690775.1 Eurypyga helias
AGCCGCCGTTCCCCCACACGCCCCTGAGGGGCTCCCCTTATAGCCGGAGCGTAGCACGACCAGGCCTTTTGTGCTGGTGGTGCCCCCAGAGCCATAAGTTACCACCCAGGTAAGCAGCGCTGAGGGCAGCCCCTTCCCCCGCGAGCCTGAGGGCAGCCAGCGGCGCCGGGTGACTGAAAGTACCCGCCGATCGAAAAGAAAGCCTTTAAAACTGTCCAGTTAGGCAGTAAAAATGCCAAACTCTCTTTATGGATGAGGCAGCAATCAAAGTGTTGGTAATGTTGTCCAGAAACGGCGCAGTTGGTGCCGTGCTGCTGCGGCGAGGGGCGTAATCCTGTTTCATCAGGTCAAACGCGCTGAGGCCCCGCAGCTTTATATAACGTTTACAGCTTGTTAGGTCATGGGGGAACGGCAGGTGTGACCAGGGTGAGGGGATTACAGCGGATGCGTTCCTCCGTGCCTGTCCGACTGCGTGTTAGCGTTGGTTTTAGGAGAACCGGGATCACGTGAAGCACGACAGAACCTTGCGATTGTTTGGGCTGCTGGATTTTTTCAGTTGGTGCTCTGCATTCCCATGGGGGGCAATGGAGAATCAAATTTTGTTATCTGCCTTTTTTTCTAGCTTTGAGCCTGTTTTTCCCGCTCATTCCAAAGCAGTGCTGATAAGGAATGCCTCACGCAGGGGGTGAGCTTGGAGCGAGAAACTGGCTCGCAGGGAGAGACTTTCAGGTCCGTTGTCAAGCGATTCCCTTTAAATCCTCCCTAAGGGGAGGACGTGTGACCTCAGGTGAGCTGCTTAGGAGGTTGAGGACGTACAGAGACGCGTACAGGGCTGCTACGGCCGGGAAGGCGTCTTCCATACAGACAGCAGATCCATCTTTCTGGAGCTTCACTCCGCTCATCTCAACGATTGCAATGGTTAATTCTTGTTCCTCCTCTTGGGAGAAGGAGAGCAAGCTGGCATCCACACTGAAACGCCTGTTAGGGTGTTTTAGGTTGTGTTCCAAGATGCTCTTGACCTTTGCAGCAATGGGAAAAAAAGGAAAATAGGTATTTTAATGCTGCCACCTGTGGCTGTGGTTAAGTACGTAAATGACCTCTCTGAGTTGTGAGGTACTTTACCATCTACAGGTGCACTGAATAATGCACATTTATATATGGGACTTTCCCCCCTGGAAGATGACTCTGCTCATGGATTCACTTCCCAGTTTCTTGTGAATTATGCCCAAGGAATTAAAATTGTGGTGTGTTTTTCTGTTTGTGGTTTTTTTTTTTTTTGGCTTGGGTTTTTCTTAAATCTGGAGCCAATGAAGCCAGAAAATTTTGACTACCATTTCAAGAAAAATGGTAGTCAGAAATCCAATTTAATGTTTATCATCAGCGAAACAGTTGTTTGAAATCTTAGGTCTCCATTCTTGGGGTGATTTCTCTCCAAGTATTTGGATCCCTGCTAAATTGGAAGCAGTTGTTCCTTCCCTTCTTCCCAGCATTACCTTAAGTTGTGATTCTGCTACCTATATAATCATCCAGGTGTTGCTTTTCTTAAAATACCCCCCTCCCCCTTCATTTGGAGCCAAATGTGATGGATGTTCTCTCACCAGCTTAAGCTGTTGGAGCACGATCTTCGTCTCCAAGGCCTCCAGTAGTAGCACCAGCTGATCCTCCGCTAGCTCTGTGGGATTAAAACAGGTTTGTACCAAAACCCCACACCCCCCCGCAGTGTTTCAGCAGCTGGTGAGACACGGGGATGCCTGTGGAGCGTCTCGCAGGGAAACGCCGCTTGGGCCAAAGGTTCTTTAGGGTTCTTACAGGATATCGTTAGCGCAGGCTCCCTGTGGGCCGGGTGCTGCTGCCACCCTCTGCAGGTGACTGTTAACACGGTGTGTCGGCACCAGGGGGTTTGGGGAGAGGTTCAAACCATGTTTTGGCCTTGTGTGTGTGTGTGTGTAAAATCCTGGAATTTGCTCTTCCTGGAAGGTAGCCTTGCCATCGTTACCCACGTTTTAGTTCAGGTTTCAGGCACTCTTGCCAAGGGTCCCCGCTGCTGGGTACTGTAATTCGGTGTCGTGCTCCTGGCAGTCGCTGCTCTGCGTCTCCCCAGCAGCGGCCACCTCGGACGGGTCTGGCTCTGGGCAGGAACCACCTTAATTCCCACAATGTTATTTTACGTAAATCCTCCGCGAGTCCCTCGCGCTCTGTGAGTGTTGTGGATGCTGCTGGCCGTGTCGGTAGGAACGCTCTTACTGTGTGCTGGGACTACGAGAAATGGCCAGAAGGCCTTCCTTACCGTCGAAGGCGTCGAGAGCGTAGGTGATTGCTCTTGCCAGCAGAAGGATGACGTGCTTTTCAGAAGACTGCAAGCGGCTCAACAGGTCCTTTAAGTCTGGGCTTTCCGTTTTCAGCTCAGAACCATCAGTTCCATCAAGAACCGCTACCATCTAGCGGGATATAGAAGAGAAATGTCAGGATTTAAGAGAAGGAGCTGCTGATGCTCCCTTGCCGTCTAACTACGGAAGCGTATGAAGTCATGTAGTGTCTCCCCTCCTTAAGCTATTAGTGAGGCTGTAATTGAGTCTGTAGCATTCCCACCGCCCCAGTTAAAGCTGGGATATGCAATTTAAATGTTGTGATAGCCTCAGGTAAATCTGCTAGGCCGTGTTCAGGACATGCTTCCACAGTGGGCTCTGTCCTGAGTATCTTTCTCCGTACGGTAACAGAGACCAGGCGGATGTGCCGAGTGAAGGATTTCTGGATTGATAATTGCGGCAGAGGAGGGGGAACTTCCAGGGCAAGAGGTTGGACAGTGGATGTCTCTGTATTCATAAATCCTGGCAGGAAGAACAACTTTGCTTACTTGCTGGGTCAGCTCTTGAAAGAGGATCCTGTCTCTCATCACAGCTTTGATGGCTTTTAAAATTACGACTAACAGATCAGAAGACAAATTGGAGAGAATTTGACAATTCCCTCTAACTTCTCTCTCCACGGGTTCTGATTTTCCTTCTGGGGAACCTGGAAAGCAGAGAGAGTCTGGGTACTAAACTAGGCAACTGCACAATAAGTTCCCTGCCACCCCGAAATTTAGAATTTTAGGTATTTCTGTGAATGTTTTCAAAGGCGCCGTGCAGTTTCAAGTAAAGTTGTGCCTCTCGGGTGACGGGGTTCTCTACAGTGAACACGTTGCTTTTGGTGGTTTGTGTTTATCCTCAGAGCTTCCGTCTTGCCGCGGGGGGGTAAAAGTAACACCAGTGGATGGAGTAAGACCCACTGCTCACCGTCAGATGCCAGTGCTGATTTTTTTTTTGGGAAGTGTTCAAGACCTGCAGAGGGATAAATCAGGAATTGTTGATTTAGAAAAATACAGAAAGCTGGATGGATATTTTTTTACTTGTGTTTTTTTTGTGTCTGAAGATAGTGGTATCCCAGGTCTGAGGTCTCGCGTGCTGGGCAGAGGTCAGACTGGCATTGGCACTGTCTTCTGCCCGTTCCTTTAAAGCTCCTCATTCCCTGCTGTCACCTGCCTTACGTCAGGGTCTGCGTCGGCTGGTGTGTTAAAACATGAGTGAATTAAAATGCTGATACTCGGCAAGGTCCACATGGGGGAAACAACCCAAATGTGGTCTCTAAAATCCTGCAGCTGGTTTTGTGGGTCTCCTTGTGCTTTTCCTCTGCCCATCCAGCATGGCATTCTCTGTGCCAGCCGAATGGTACCTCATAGAATGGTTTGGGTTGAAGGGACCTTAAAGATCACCCAGTTCCCACCCCCTGCCATGGGCAGGGACACCTTCCACTAGCCCAGGTTGCTCCAAGCCTCATCCAGCCTGGCCTTGGACACTCCCAGGGATGGGGCATCCACAGCTTCTCTGGGCAACCAGTCCCAGTGCTCCCCACCCTCTGCAGGAAGAATTCCTTCCTCATATCCAATCTAAACCTCCCCACTTTCCATTTAAACCTGTTAGCCCTTGTTCTGTCACTCCCTGCCCTTGTAAAAAGTCCCCTCCAGCTTCCTTGTAGCCCCCCCAGGTACTGGAAGGGGCTCTAAGGTCTCCCCGGAGCTTCCCTTCTCCAGGCTGACCCCCCCAACTCTCCCAGCCTGTCCCCATGGCAGAGGGGCTCCAGCCCTCGGAGCAGCTCCGTGGCCTCCTCTGGACTCGCTCCAACCGGTCTGTATCCTTCTGATACTGGGGGCTCCACAGCTGGACGCAGAAAACGTTTTCCCTTTTCTGTGCCGTGTCCTGCATGGAGGAGCTCCTGTAAATTACTTACAGCAGGATGCGTCCATGATGACCAGCTGGATTGGCCTGAAGGCCAGGGTGCAGCCCTTGGGAATAGTTAAGCTTGCTTTGTTCTTTCTGCCACCCTGGTCAAAGGAAGAAGTCTGTGACCAGGCCTGGCTGGCGTGGAGATGTTGGGGAAGGACCGAGCCCGAGGGGAAAACAAACCTTTGTGCACAGCTTGGCGTAAATGTGGGTTGTGAAGCTCCCTTCTGCCTCGGTGGTTTTCTCGCAGATGGTCTCCTCGGAGGTTTCTGCTGTTTCATAAATCACGTATAATTTTTGTTCTGTTCTCTTCAGTTGTTGAATGAAGAGGTGTTTCAGGTTCACTTTTCTGAAAGAGAGAAAGGATGTAACAGCCCGTCTGTGTTTCTGCGCGTCACGACAAAGTCACTGTAGGCTGCTCGGACCAGAAGCCTTACGCTTGCGTCCTTTCTCACGTTAGGTGGGTACGTGTAAATACACAATGTCAGGGGCTTGGGGGCAGGGGGAGGAAGGATGGCATGAGATGGGCTGCAATTCCTGAAACCAAGGCATTTCTGTGCCTGAGGGGGACCGGGGCAGCAAGGCTGCGGCCTGGCAGGTCGGGCGGGTGATCTGGTCTGGTCTGTATTCTCCTCTCCAGGTACAATCCCTGAGGAAAGATGGCTGGGCACTGGGTTTAGGTGTTCCCACTTTCTGAACGACAAAGGAATCCATAAGCATTACAAAGCTGTGTAAGGAATCTTGGTCACCTCTTTCCCGTCCTCCTGAAGTGTGCATAGTTAGGGGGCTTAATCCTGGGCTTTGGCTGTAGGAAAACTGTTGTGCGACCTGGCGCAGGATAGATAGAGGTGGAGGATCAGAGAGTGCGTTCTCCCTTTGTGTCTGCCTTACCTTTTTGTTATCAGTTCATTAAGTTTTGGTACTTTCACATGGTTCTTCTCCACCCTGATGCACCACTCTTGGGACGAGGAGGCAGCTCCTATCAGCTCTACGCTCGTAGGGTCCACACGGAAGTTGAGATTCCCATCAACTTTGTCACTGGTGTGCTTTTTGAAGGTAAATTGCTCTGAAGTTTGATCGTTTCCGTTGAAAAGGAGGGACTCTGAAATAGTTGGATGCGTTGGCGTAAGCACAATTGCACAGACTCAACATCCTAACGATCGCGCACGGGGGAAAGATGGAACGGGATGGGGTTCAGGCACAAAGGACCCAAATGTTTTGCCCATGGAAATTGTGAAATGAAGAATGAGGAATGTGGGCTTTACCTATGCTTTTACCGTCTTCTCCGGGCAGCATCACATCATCCAGGCTGTATGATGTCCTTGTGTAGCGGGGACATCGGTGGAATATGGCTTTCCTTTTCCTTGTCAGTAGACAGAGGGGTCTGAAATGTTCATGGTCAAAGATGCTGTGAACTGGGATCAGGCATCCTCTTGGATCCATCTCATTTGCTATGGATTGGGTGACTTTTTTAAACATGTTGCTGTGGCTGGATAAATTTTTGAACCGAAGCGAAGTGTCTTGTCCCTTTTCCTATGGCACAAGTTAAGCAGAATTACTTGTAACGCAGGGAGGAGAAGGTTGTAACAAAAGATGTGTTACTTTTAACTACCGAGAACTTTCCAAAATCAGTAATAACCCCAAAGAGCCCACGTTAGGACAAGGACACGACTTTCAGAGGATTGTTTGTAGGGGAGCATTGGGAGAGGAAGGAGCAGGGGCTGTGGCTTGCTAACGAGGCTGCCTCAGACTCGTCCCTCTTGGCTGCTGAACTCCCAGGCATGGGGCAGGCGGAGGCCACGGCGCGCAGGTTCTGTGGGCACCGGCCTTTGGCACCAGAGCGCGTTACCGTTCGTTCTTCCTTGGGCCTACAAGGAAGCTGGGGGGGGACTTTTTACAAGGGCCTGTAGTGACAGGACAAGGGGTAACGGGTTTAAATGGAAAGTGGGGAGGGTTTAGATTGGATATCAGGAAGGAATGCTTGTCGGAGAGGGTGGGGAGGCACTGGGACAGGTTGCCCAGCGAAGCTGTGGATGCCCCATCCCTGGGGGTGTCCAAGGCCAGGCTGGATGAGGCTTGGAGCAACCTGGTCTAGTGGAAGGTGTCCCTGCCCATGGCAGGGGGTGGGGCTGGGTGGGCTTTAAGGTCCCTTCCAACCCAAATCAGTCTGGGATTCTATGATTTCCATTAAGGTACCAGTACATACCGTAATGACTCTCATTACTAAGCTAGACATGGCTCCTTAACCTAGGACCTGTCCTGATTCTAAATGCTTTAATTCACATTTTGCCCTGACCTAAGTTTAAAAAGTGGGAGGTTTGAGCAATTTCTAGCTGTTTTTACTCCTTCAGCATTTTCCCCGTGCATCCTGTTGCCTGGCAGAATCGGTTTAACGTTGTTTTGCAACAGAGCATTAGAACAACTGTTTCGGCACTGCGAGGGAGTGGAAGTGCTGGGCAGTGAATGCTGGGTTGAAGGGGGGAAGGAGGAGAGGTTGTTCCATGGCAAATCTGCCCCGAAATAGAAAAGAAAACCATCCCAGCCCCACTACTTGGGTATGCCCTGGTGTTCTGCCTCTCCCCCCAGAGGAGAGCTGGGGGTTTGGGGCACAAAGGGACTGTTCATTTCCTGTTGCAACTTGGTTTGGCTCCTGAGTTTCAGTTTTGCTGCTTCTTCTTGTTCCTCAACCATGAGGATGAGGAACTGTGATCTACAAATGAAAGAACTTCCTGTACTTACTGAGAAGAAGAATAAAAGCAGCAGGTTTTTGCCCTCTTCTGCCCCGACTTTATCTAAAGTCGTGTTAGACGAGCGATGCTGATCCCCGTTTACAGTTCAGATGAGTGGATGGGAGGGGCAGGGGGGATCTTCCCGCTCCGTCATGTTCCACCGGAGTCTGAAAAACCAGACTGACTTAGCCTGATTCTTCCAGAAATCAGGGACGGTCACATCGCACGGGACGGTGTGTTGTGTGCGATGGAGCTTGGGGTGGGATCATTTTAGTAGCACCCCCAGGTCCCAGTCCCTCGGGAACCTTCAGAAAGGGATAAAAACTAACCAAGGTCACTTAGGAGTTTTCTCTGCTCCCCCTCCCTACCAGAAACTCTTAAAAATGTACTTGCCTGTCGGTGGAGCGAACGGCCTCTCGGCTACCGGAGTGGGCAACGGGCAGAGCAGCCCACAGCGCTTCTGAAGCGATATGGCTTCTCCCAAGCTGGGAAAACACTCTCTCCTCGCCTTTCTGTTCAGAGATCAGGAAATGCTTACTAAATTAGGGCACAGAAGGCCTGCTGCTTGCGTAATTCTTCCTCCATAAAGTTTCAGTCTTTGACCCGCTTCGACCTGTCGTCAGCTGTTGCAGAGGCCGTAGATCACTAGCCGATCACTCCTGTAAGATTGGTCTAATCTCTGTTGTGGTTCTGGTTTTCATGTGTACTCGTGATCTGTTAAGGCTGAGGAACAGTGTGTTCTGGTTTGGGATTTCCCTAACCTGCGATGGAGCTAACCAGCCAGGTGGGATGGAGACAACACCGCGTGTCCAGAGGCACTTTCTGCGCTCAGCGTGGCCGGTGATGCCGACACACGTGTATCCATGCTGCCTGGCTGGCTGTTAGTACCCTCTGTTAGTAGCAGAGGGTTCCTGTGGCTCGCTGGCACGGTATCCGTGCGGTGGGCTGCGTGCTCTTCGCTTTGCTCCAGTCAATCCCTTAGTGGATTGGTTTGGAATTGCTCTGTAGTTGTTGTTTGCCATGCCTGTTTAAAAGCAAAACCTCCCCCCGTGAAAAATACAAGGCACCAACCCCAAGTTTTTACATGAATACTTACTTTATTAGTTTCCCTTAGAATACTGTACAAAGGAGTAATAAAAATATTCACGCTTTATGTTAGAAAGCTCTCTACACGAGAGGTCTGTTTTCACAGCCAAAAGAAGGGCTACGGGAGAAAAACCCTAAAACTCTGTACGGTGTCAGAACGTTCCATTAAAAAAACCCTCAGAAAACCCCGAAGCCAACGACTGTAGCTCACTCCAGCTGATCCATGGACAGAGGGCTACACGCACGCTTGCCCGCTGAAAAGATGCGATGGGCAGTGGTAAAGCAACGTAAGTCAGTGGGAAATATCCGTGCGCTAACGGTGGTAACCAGCTGCTGTCCCCTTTTCAGGGGTCAGTACCACGCTTCTGGTATCACAAACAGCAAAAAATTAGCGATTAAAAAAATAACCTACTCGGGAACTAAATAGCCCTAAATCTCAGGCTTTTTTTTCCTTTTTAAAGGCTTTTTCCTGCTAAGGGTTGGGCAGCGTGATATCCTGTAAGCTGTGTTAAACGAATCGCCGGGAGCCCCGATTTGGAAGCACCGGGCCGTTAGTGCTTGATTGTTTTCTGACCTGCCCGGCGCGGCGGCTGTCCTTCTGTGGGAATTTGGCTGTGGATTAGAACAGGCTTTGCCCAGAGCAAGATGGGGCAGCGGGACGGCTTCTTCCAGTGCCTGTCAGTGGTTCCAGAGGAGGTTTTCAAGCTTTTCTCCTGCGGCATTCACTGCAGAACACCACCCCAAAACGGCATTTTAGTGGCTCCTGATCCAGTAACGGTTTCTGGGGCACAGGATGGAGCCCACCGCGAGTTCTCCAGCTGCCATTTGCCCTCGTGTGCCGGAAGGCAGTACAAGTTTGAGGGGAAAATCTGCCAGGTGTCATCGAAATCCCATTTCAAATCAATAACGATCCATTATCTCCTTCACGCAGGTACTTGGGGAAAAGTCTGCCCTCTGGAAGAACGAGGGACAGTCTGCGCTCGCGGTCTGGGTTTCCACAGAGGGAGGCTGCGCCCCTCGACCGCTGCCGTGTTCCCTGCAGGTACGTGCCTGAAACCCCTCATCCTGTGCCGCTCGCTGCCCTGCTCACCCTTTTCTCACAAACGAGTTATCCCACGAGAGCCTCGGTGTTTTGACTATGCACTCCAGCAGTAGCAGCCTCCGAGCGCCCAGACTCTCTTCTGCCGGAATCTAACAAAGGCAAATCCATCCAGAAGTGGTTTCGGTGCAGAGCTCCGGGAGACCCCGAGCTGTGTCCGTTATTTCCACAGCGCTGCAGCGGGAGGTGGTCAGCGAGAAACTGCCGGGTACCGCGCGCTCCCGTGACTCCGACCGGAAGAAGCTACGCACCTTGAGACCAATTGCTTGTTAAAATTAATGGTTTCTACTTTTGATGAATTCTGATACCTACCCTTAGGATGGGATCATAAGGAAGACACTGTCAGATGTATAATAGTCAAGTAATTAATCTTGGGTAGATACTTAACACCCCACATTATTAACACAAAATCTTCCTTCAACTCTCTCACTTCTTTCCATAATTCTCCAGTTTTCAGTTATGTTTCCCTTGATTGGAATAACTGCATGAATCCAAGTTAACTTTGGAATATTCCATGGCAAAAATGCTATCCCTGTGTCGTAAAGAATGGCACTTGCCATTAACACAGATCTCTAATGGCTATTTTAATCATTTTGGTGCGAACAAGGTACATCAGAGAAGCTGACTGTTGTAATTCAGCCTTTACCAAACAGGTTTTGGACTTTAGGCTTTGAAAACCTGTCTTTTTGAGAGGTTTATAATCCCATTGTGTTTGACAGCCGAGCTTTAATGTAACAGAACAGAATCAGATGTCCGTAGTGTCAGTTAACAGCACAAACACCACGGTCAAACCCTCAGCTTTCTAACGCCAAGGCCTTCAGGGAAACTCTGAAGCGCTGCACTTCACCGGGGAGCGCTGAGCCCTGCCTTCAGTTTGTACTGAAAACACCTGAACTGCTGTGATCCTGAGTGATGTGCACGTACCTGGAAGGGATCAGCGGCTGTCTGTCTGTGTAGCAGTGATGTTCTAAGCATACAGTGGCTTTCTGTTGCAAAAAAAGTTAGTTTTTACCCCTTGTTTTCTACCAAAATGTTTTTTTTCCCCCTGGAGATTCAGTGTTGGCCTATAAGCCATGTCTGCGCAGACACTGGCATCCGTGAAGCGGTGTACGGTCTGCATTCCGCACGCGGCCGTAGCCCCCCTGCTGAGGTCAGAGCTACGCCTCTGAGGGCAGCGGCCTTTCCCTGTGCATCCCGGGCGCTGACGCTGTCGATTTCTGAGTTGTTTTAAAGGTACTACGCTGATTGATGAAATATCTCTATTTTGAAAACACTATTTATTTTTCAAAAGTCATTGTCTAGTAGCTCAAAGAGGGTATTAGCTGTAGGGTATCTAGTACCTTGACCGAAGCAGCAGTCCTGTCCTGGTGGTGAAGCTTTAACCCCCCGTCAGGTACATCGCACATCTCTACCTCCCTCCCTGCAGAACAGCACTCACCTATCAAGCCAGACTCCTTTTTTTTTTTTCTTTTTTCCCCTCTTTCTACCTTCTTGAAACCTTCCTGTTCACTTAAAACACTTCCATTTTTTCCAAACAGGCTAGGCGACGATTCTCTACGCATTCCAGCAGCCCTCTGAGGTCCAGGACGATGGTCTTCCCTTCTCTGCGGCGCCCTGAGGGTAAGTCTGAGATGGAGAAGTGAGGCAGCATGCCTGCCTACCCCACGTGTGACTGTAGGAGTAGTTCTCACCTGCAAACCTGAAGTTCCCCACGTCCTATGCTCAAACCATCAAACAATATCCGCTACGACCTCGAAAGCCAGAATTGGCCAATGCAGGAACAAAACCAGCGTATTTAAAATGTTTATATCATTGTCAAAAGTGTGAGACGATATAAGCACTAAGCCAACAAAAATACAGGCTGTCATGAGGGTACAGGGGAAGCGTGAGGAAAACCACGTGTCACCCAGCACGCAACCCACAAAAAAATCTGATTATTTGGAGCAGTAGGAAGCTATCTCAGCCAGGAAATCTAAACCTGCAAACCCACTTGATTCAGGGGGTAACTTTTGGGGGGAAAAAGGCTCAATTTGGTTCCTGTACTAACCAATCTGTTCTCAGTGACCCATTGTGTCCCCCCGTTGGTCTGCTCAGCCTCTGCTCGTTCGCACTGCTCTCCCGCAGCTCCCTCGGAGCGATTGCCTGAGGGATGGCCCGAGGGCTCGGGATGCGGCCGCGGCGCTCGTGCACAGAGCTGAGTGAGCTAAGCTTCCAGGTGAGCCAGAAGGGAACTGCTCGCCTGAGTCAGACACTGAGTTAAGCCCGTGGTTTGCTGGAGAACTGGCAATCCCAGTACCATGGGAGACTTGAGCTGGAATGAGGAGAAAAATTCCAATCACAGCCCCTGATGCGAGCAAACCACCTGTCTCTCGTTTGGCACATGCCAATCAGTCTTTGGTTTCTCCCGCGGTCTCCGTGTAACTCAGTGGCATGTGCAGTCGATGGTTAAAATGACCTGCACCCCAGCCCTGCGCCCACGCGCGGCGCTGCCTGAGCCCTCGGAGCGCCCTTTAAAAAAAGCGCTTTGGGGCAGGGAGCGCACTTTCAAGCCAAAAATAACGAGTATGGTTTAGGATCTGTTGACCTTTTTCCCTGAACCACACGAACGGTACCATAGAAAAGGGAAAGCTTGGTCAAACTGCGGGTCAGGCCTTCCTGTACTGTTTTTAGTAAAAAAAAAAAAAACCAAGGGTCCTTGCTCAGTGGCCTAAAAGATTGCAAAATAAAAATCTATTGTCATTCTCTTCCCCCTCCCCTGCCCAAAAATGGAACTCAAAGCCCACAACAATCCAATATTGGGAAATTCTGTCTGCATCCCTTTGAATTTCCCCCACGTGTTGCTTAAAGCACCTAGCTTCAGGAAGGGAAATGCAGTTTAAAGTGCATTTACCGCAGCAATAGTACCAGCACTAAAAGCTTTTCCCCTCATCCCTGTTCCTTCGGTGTCTGGGATAGACGAAAATCTCCCCAGAATTCATCCTTCTTGTACCTTGACGTCTCAGTCTGTCTGCAACTACTTACGGCGCTGGAATAAAAGAAATCCCGCGTCGCACATCCTGCTCTGCGCTAAACTCTACTCTGGAGCTTGTTTAGGTTTATTGGGCACGAGGATCCAGCATGCGGTGTGTGTCTATTGGATACTGCGTTTAAACAGCCGCTGCGACGTTATATCCCAGGGCGTGTGGGGGTGAAGAAACGGGGCGAGAGAGAAGGAACTCGCCCTTCTCCCCTGCTCCTCTTCCGTTCGCTCCGGCCACGCCGTTCAGTACTTGTTGATCCCAAAGATCCGGACTCCGTGAAACTGAGGCAGTTTGGGGATCAGGACGCTCATAAGGGAGATGGTGTTGATTATGAAGTGTATCCGGTCATACTTTGTGTAAAAGCTGGTGAGAAAATACCTGGAAAAGAGGGAAAGGGAATTACAGCACTCTACTACACTTCTGCCCCTCTACTCTGCTCTGGTGAGACCCCACCTGGAGTGCTGCACCCAGCTGTGGAGCCCCCAATATCAGAAGGATATTGACCACTTCGAGCTTGTCCAGAGGAGGCCATGGAGATGCTCCGAGGGCTGGAGCACCTCTCCTATGACAAAAGGCTGCGAGAACTGGGCTTGTTCAGCCTGGAGAAGAGGAGGCTCCGCGGAGACCTCATTGCAGCTTTCCAGTATCTGAAGGGGCTACAAGGGTACTGGGAGAGGACTTTTTACAAGGGCCTGTAGTGATAGGACAAGGGGTAATGGGTACAAATTGAAATCAGGGAGGTTTAGATTAGATATCAGGAAGAAATTCTTCACAGAGAGGGTGGTGAGGCACTGGAACAGGTTGCCCAGAGAAGCTGTGGATGCCCCATCCCTGGATGTCTTCAAGGCCAGGCTGGATGTGGCTTTGAGCAACCTGGTCTAGTGCAAGGTGTCCCTGCCCATGGCAGGGGGGGTGGAAATAGATGGTCTTTAAAGTCCCTTCCAACCCAAACCCGGCTATGATTCTATGTTTCCCAGGCCCGCGCAGGAGCAGCGGTGATGGGCGCGCGAGGCAGCCCCGCAGCACTCACAGGACGATGGGCATGATGGTCAGGAACTTGCGCGACGCCGTGAACTGCACGCCGTAGTCCATCTGCTCCCAGTGCGTCAGCAGCCGCGCCTTCCCCTGGTCCGGAGTCTCAAAAGGCGTTCCTTTCACGGTATGTAGGAAGATGTACATGCTCTGCAGGAAACACACAGGCAGCGTGAAGCACGCGGGGCGTTCTCTGCGACGCCAAAAATGCTCGATTTCAGCCAGAACAGCGCGCTGCGGGCTCGTGCCAGCATGCTGTTCGGGAGAGGGCTGGATCGGCGCTGCCGGGAGGCGTGCTCCAGCTCCCAGCGCAGCAGGCAGGGTGAGGGAGCAAGGCCGCCGGCCACGGGAGCTTGGGCTCGGCTCTTACACGACAGGCCTCTCGTTCAGCTCCTGGGCAGACGCCAAGGATGTGGCTGCAAGATTCCAGCGCTCGGATCTCTGGGATCAGGAGATTAGCTGGGACTCGCTCTGCCGTGCGGCGCGGCGTTACGCGCTTTCTAAGCCCGGGGAGCTGTGGGTCTGTTGCTGCTCTGATAAAGAGTTAACCTCTGGATGTGCAGCAGAGTCGCAGGTGAACAGCTACGTCCTGCGTCCTCTAGTCGCTCCTGGCCTTTGCGCTCCTTTCCGTGCCCAGGAACCCCCCGTTTAAGCTGCTGGACAGGGGGAAGGACGTGGGTGAAAAGCTGGCGGCTCGTGAATGAGCCCTGAGCAGCTCTAGGTGGTGGTTCTGTGGGTTTTTTTTCCCCCCTGCTAGAGATGTGGATAACGTTAGCACAAAGGTCCCCAGTAAGGGTGTCCGTTTTGCCTCTGGAATACTCTCCGGCTGAGCTTATTTAAAATAAAGGATAGCAGAGCACTTGCTGCACCTCTGAAGTGTTTCGTCCCCCACGGCGGAGGCTGAGCGGCTGCCGAGCGGCCTCTCCCGAGCGGCCTGCTCCTCCTGACCCGAGGTTTGGGCGATGGGGTGGCGGAGACACAGAATCAAGAGGTTCAGCACAGCAGCTTCTGGTGTCTGCGGGGAGCCCCCGCGGCACCCCCACGACTGTGCTTACCTGCGCGCCCCTGGGACGCACTGACACCCCTTCCCTTGGGTATCTGAAGGGGAGAATCTGTTCCTGGACTAATCTTTTTACTTTAAGCAGAACAAAGTTTGGGTTTTAATCTTGTTTTCTTAACTCTGAGGCCGATTCAGCCTGTATCAACCGGAGCGGAAGCTGTCCTGCCAGCTGCAGCCTGCCACTGCTCTGCCTGTTACAGGGGACACGGCAGCGGGACTTAGCCTGCAGGGAAACACATTCACTGTCCCCTCTGAGCTGCCCCACTGATGTTTAGTCTCATCTGTACCCAGGTTGGATTTAAATACCCGACCCAGAGGCAAAGGTGCACTCTGAGGGATGGAGGTTGAGTAATATTCCTAGAAATATTCCTAGAAATTCCTAGAGAAAGGAATTGTTTTGACCAGAATCTTACTGGATCGCTCTGAAAAGAACAATTGGTGCTGGGAGATTATCCCTCCATGCCCCGGGAACCCAAGCTATTCCCTTACCATGTTGTGAATGATGTTGGTGAGAGTCCAGACCACGGGGACACTGAAGAAGGGGATGCTCAGGAGTATGACGTGCAGCAGGCCAATTCCAAGGACGTAGGACAACCAGATGCCCCGGCTGTTCATGACGCGGGTGTTGGGGTTCACCTCGCTGTGTGCCGTTCCCACGTTCATGTTGGCTCTCGCGTCCGACGGGCACCCCTGAAACCGAAAGCAGGGGCAGGTCAGCGCTCGGCCCGTGGCAGCGCTCCGTCTAAATGGCTCGGGGACGGAGCAGCGTCTCGCTGTTTAGAAAAACCTGAAATCGGTTGTTTGCGTTAAAAATCACAAGTCTGTTCACTTCTCTACACCTTATTATTTCTGTTTGTAGAGCTGACGTTCCTGAGGGGAAGCTAAATCCCGGAGCGGTGGAGATTTGGGAAGCCCGTCTGTGACAGAAGCCGCTTGTGGTCTGCCAGTGTTTTCCTGGAACCAGGAGGTCAAAGTTCAACCCGCGACTGCCTGACGAGACTCAGGCGGATAATTTTAAGCGCTTTTTAAGTCATCACCACGGTGTGAATCAGGGAAGCGCTCGGCACACGGAGCTTCTTACGTGTTTGTGTGTTCGGGATCACAAGGAGAACATGAGTATCTGTGGAGTAAAGGCACGGCAGCTCCGTATCACCGGATCTCCTAATTAGTTCAACTCAATTAAGAGGGGTCTGCGCGGCTCCAGAGGCTTCTGGTCTCCTGGTCTGGCTTACGTGTTCTGCCTTCCGATTTAAGACTTGGGAGAGGGGGAGAAAGGAAAAGTACCAAAAACTCCTTCCGCAGGGAGGGAGTGAGATGATTCCTGAGGAACGTCAAGTTAGAGATGGCGAGGAAAAGCGCCCTGGGAGGATATTCCAGTAGCAAGAGCTGAAGAGATGGCTCTTCCCCTACCTGGGAAGAACAGCTGCCATGTAGGAGGAACAGGGAGATGCTGTTCCAAACACTGCGGGGAGGAGGAGGAAGCAACACAGCATCATCCTCTCGGAGCGCGAATCTTGGGAGCGGTGCCCAGCGGACAGCGCAGGTTCTGGGGTGGATTTTGGACGGCCGCGCTGACAGCGACAGCAGGTATCGCTCAGCTTTACGGCTTTCTGGGAAGGCGGGAGCTCTGGTTTACCCCTTTCCACGGATTACCGGAAACGGCACAAATTGGAACTGCTGTAACGCTGGGTGTCTTCACACCGAAATCGGGGAAGGCCTTGGAAAACCATCCGTGTCCCCTGGAAAAGCGGTTTCATTAGGTAATACGGTCTGGGCCTCCTTGGACGAGGACCCCGTGGCGAGGGCTGTGTCCTGATGTCTAGCCTTGCCTCTCCCGCTCTGCTTCCTGCAGCTGGAAGGCGCCGTTGCTGTTCTCTCTCGCTCTCGCAATCTCCGGTCTCGGGAGGCGACTCCGAGCCAGATGTAACATTACGCTGTCTGTGGCTGCCGGCTGTTTGTTCCCTCGCAGCGCTGGGCCTGGCTTGTCTCACAGGCTCTCCCCTGTTCCTGCCCAGGACACGCAGCGAATGCTCCGCTCCGCAGCTCCTGGGATGCTGGTGGGAACTTCCGAGCCCCATGCAGCTCCGGTGAGACGGGGCTGCTGCTCCCCTTCCGCCACCCCGGCGTCCCTCAGTGGGCTTATACCTGGAGAAGGCTTTGGCTGCCGGACTGCAGAGGGCTTGGCTTCGTGTCACCCATCCCCTGGGTCAAAGGATTTTGGCTTCTGGTTATTCCAGAAAAAAAGCCTGAAACAGGACTTGGAGCCAGAGTTCAGCCCTAGGATGGGGGAGCAGCTCCATCCTTCATCTGATGCAATTCCTAAGGGCTTTCAGAAGGAAATCTAGGGATTGCGGCGAAGCACGAGTCAAAAAGTGTCGTATTGTTGCAAGAGCAACAACCAAAAAAGCAAACAAACACCCGTGTGGAATGCATCAGCGGGAGTGCTGTTTGCCAGATGGAGATAATGCTCCTGGATACGGGTAAGGCCTCGGCCAGGAGAGTGTCCAGGTCCGGGAGGAGCTGGAGGGAGTCCAGGAGCAGTGAGAATGAGCAGAGGTGTAGGAAAAACATGGCCTGCAAGGACAGAGGGAGGGAAAGGGGGTTGTTTAGTCTGGAGAGAGGCGCGAGAGCTGTGCCGGGAAGGGACAAATCGTGGAGTTCACGACAGACTCGGAGCGACCCGGTGATGCGGAAGGAGCGATGCCGGAGCAGACTGCCCACAGGGTGATGGGTGGTGGCTTCACCCGTGACATTCCTCTCTGGAACAGGGGGTGAGCAGGTGAACTCTTCACAGCCCTCTTCTCTCCCAGTAGTGCCGTTATCCGAAGGCTGCGGAAGCCAGGCCTTCCCGCCAGCCCCGTGGCCTGGCGCGCACTGCCTGCCCAGGAATGAAGCGGAGGCAACATTTTCCAAGCTGTTGGTCCCCCCTGGAACGAGGACCCTCACAAACCCGCAGCCCGGTGGCCAAGGGCTAGACTGAAGGGATTCTCCCTGTGCCTCAATTTCCTGGGAAACACGAGGATTAGACCAGGGGATCGTACAAGAGGTTCATTCATTCTCGCGGGGAGAGGTAGGGCGATGTCAAGCGTTCGGTCCCATGGTGAGGATAATTCCGTCTGCTTCTCCGATTCTGGCCTTTCCCACCTTAAAAACATTCCACCCGCGAATCTCCCGCATCCGACCTGCGGCCCTGCTCTCCGCTCTGCCGCAGCCTGGCCGAGGGAAAGCTGGCCCCCTTTCCAAATCCCACACTCTTTGCTCTCTGGTTTTACACCGAGGTTTTGATCACCTGCAGGAAAACCTGGAAGAGCAACAGGGGGAATAGCTCCGGTGGCACAGGCTCTGATTTCCCGCTTGTGCAGCCGGGTGTTCGTTGGGATGGGAACGCTTTTAATGTTTCACCAGCCTGGAGCGTGAAGGTCGGGACTGCGCTGACGTTGGACGGCGTCCGTCCAAGGCTGGGAAAAGTCCGGACTGTGGTCGGAGGCGAAGAGCCAGGCCCTTCCTCTGCCCAATCCTTCGTGTCCTGTTCCTGACAGCTCCCCGACCGGGGCTGTGTTGGGAAAGACTGTCCTGGGAGCGAGCGTAGGGGCTGC